>NC_056746.1:1036728159-1037028159 GCF_019279795.1 Protopterus annectens
CTTTAGGGTAGCTACTAGTACCTTATTAGCTGATCTAAGGGTTGTTAGATTTTCATATGGGCAGATGAGAGTAGAGAGTATGGGTGTATCTGTAGGATGGTGTAAGATCTTTTGTATAGTAGTAAGTTGCTTTCAAAGAATCTGGCTTTGCACTTCCAGCCATCCTAGCAATTTAAGATTTTGGCAGTGGTGGGTTTGAAAAGGGGCACCAGTGGCAAATCTAGCTATGTTATTATAGGCTGTTTCCAACTTATGAGGATTATTTTTTGATAAGTTGGTATAGATTGGGGATACATAGAGAAGGGTGGAGATTAAGTGAGTTCAGGCAATAGCAGTCCTAGCTAGAGGTTTGAGATGGGGTTTAAATCTGTAGAGGAAACCAAGTTTTTTATTAACTGATTTAATGGTTAGGTTGATATGTGTGTCGAAGTTTAGATTATGATCAATTGTTACACCTAAAAGTTTGGTGGTTGTGTCCGGCGTTATTACAGTACCATTATTTGATGTAATTGTGAAGTTGATAGCAGGGGACTTCTGAGTGGGAGAGAATAGTACCAATTTAGTTTTTTTTTTGGGTTAAGGAGGAGACGGCGTTGATGGAACCAGTTTTCAACTAAGGTAAATACTGCTTGGGTACTTGAATGAAGTCCAGCAGGCGAGGAGGCTGAACATGTTAATGTCGAGTCGTCAGCATATTGTACGCAGGTGGTTTGTGGAGGGGAGATTTTCAGATCATTTATGAAAATAGTGAAGAGGAGGGGTCCCTGAAAAGAGCCTTGTGGGACTCCAAGAGTTATAGGGAGAAGAGTAGATAGTTTATTTTCCCAGAGGACTGCTTGTTGTTTATTTCCTAGATAGGACTTGAACCAATTAACTGTCTGGGTATCTAGTGAAAGTGATTTGAGTGAGTTTAACTGTAATTGATGATTAACCATATCAAATGGTTTTGAGAGGTCAGGAGGGCTGAGGACAGTAAGCTGTTATGATTTTTATGAATGCAGTCAGAAAAGGATAGTAGAGCAGCTGTAGTACTATGGAAAGGCCTAAAACCATGCTGGCAGTCAACTAGCAGGTGGTTTTGGAGGAGATGATCAAGTAGCTGACTGTGAATACATCTTTCCATAATTTTTAGGGGGAAATTAGGGCTATGTGGAGGAAGTTTGACAGTTGATTTGAGTTTCCACTCTTATGCAATGGAATAATATATGAGACTTTCCAGAGGGATGGGATGGAACTTTCTGTAATGGTTCTGTTAATTAAGATGAAAACAGGGTAGGCAAGCACTCCAGCTGCCATTTGAAGGTATTCAGCTGGGAGGAGGTCAGCTGATGGAGTGCATGGTTTAAGCTTAAGAAGTAGGGAGTGTATGAAAGATTTTGGGACAGGCTGCTGTTGTAATACTTGGGGAAGGGTGGTTGGCAAGGATGAGTCAGTGGTGGTAACAGGTGGTAAGGTATTGAACAGTTTCTGAAAATAATTTGTTAAAAATATCAGCAATTTGGTTGGGAGTATAATGAGTCAAGTTAGAGGGGGTAGGTGTTTTGGCTTGTCCAGGATGGAGTAATTTATTTAATCCTGACCAGATTTTGTGGGTTTAGATATTGGGTTTGTTGGAATTTAAGGTAATATTTTTTTTATCGAGGAATTATGATTTTTTAGTGGCTTTCCTGAGCTGTCTAAAGTTTAAATGATCAGTAGGGCCTTTGGTACTTCCCCATATAGTCCAGATGTTATTTCTCAGTCTCTTTTTTTGCCTTGTCTCATATGAGAGCCAGGGAGCAGGTTTGTTCCTAATTTTAATAGTAAGAGAAGGGGGCATGGTGCTCAAGGATTTTTAGGAATGTATTGTTAAAAAAAAGAGACTGCTTCATTGAGAGGTAGATATTTTAGGGGTGACCAGTTGCAGGCTTTTAGCTCTGCTTGAAAGTTACCTAGGTTCAGGTTCTTTTTGTTCCGGGTGGTTCTAAAGTTTAGTTGAGGGGGAATGGTGATCTTTTGTCTAGTTATAAAGGTAAGAGAATGGTCACTAATATCAGGAAGTATGCCTATTTTGTAAGATTGGGGGTTATTGTTGACTAGTATCCAGTCTAAGGTAGTTTGTTTGTTGCTGGGTTTATGGGTTTTGGTAGGGTCGGTGGTAGTTTGATAGAAGCCATAGAGATTAATATGAGATGTAGGTTTGTCAGAAATACAACAGTTCCAGTCAATATTAAAGTCTCCAAGGAGAATGGTTTCTTGTGAAAATGAACTGGAAAGCCAGTTAAGGATATTTTCAAGAGTACTTATGTTGTTGCCTGGGGGGATGTAAGAGCGAATGATGTATATAGATTTATTAGCATTAATTTGGAGCTTAGATATTAAGATTTCACCATTGCTAGGTAAAGGGAGGTTGAGTGTTTAGTGAGGTTACCTGCAGTTCAGATTTAAACAGTATTGCTACCCTCCCACCCTTTTTGTTAGGATGGTCAATTCTAAGGATGTTATAACCTGGAGGGATGATAACATTGCCTTTAGTAACTGGTTTGAGCCAGGTTTCTGTGAGGCATAGGATGTCAAAGGAATGCAAGTCTAGTAAGGCATGAAGTTGGGTAGTTTTGTTATTTAAACTATGAATATTGAGGTGGGCAATGAGAAAAGTGTTCGAGGAAGAAGAGGAGTTATGGGAAATAGAGGTGAAGGAAGAATGGGAGCCAGGGAAGGTATTACCAGGCCCTGGGTTTGGGTGAATGTCGCCGTATAGTAGTAGGTACTGAGGATTGTGTGGAAGTTTTTTTTTTCTGGTTTGGAAGTACTTAATATGGTTTAATCAGTGAAACTGTGGGAGAAGGTAGGCTGATGAGGATGTAATGTTACTGTGGGTTTGTGAGGCTGATAGATAGAAAGGGGAAGTTTGTTTAAAGCAGTGTTGAAATTGAAAGGAGCTTAGGAATTCTTAGCCTATGAGGCTATGAGATAGAAGTAGAGTGGAAAGAATTATGGGCACGAGGAGGAAATTAGAGAGTTTTAGTAAGCCAGGGTTGACATGAGAGAATGTGGGAATGTAAGTAATGAGAAAATAAGGGGTTATAGAAGGACAAATATGAGCAAAGCCGCGGTGGTACAATGGTAGTGTTGTTGCCTCACAGCAAGAAGTTCTCCTGTTCGATTCACGGCTGGAGTGCCTTCTGTGTTGAGTCTGCACGTCCTCCCCATGGTCGAGTGGCCACCGAAAGACATGCGTGAATGGGTGTGTCTTCTCTGAAGTTTGGGCGTCGAGCTGGCAGCTCGGCACCATAAAAACAAATCTACTGCCAATCATTAGCAGATTGGAGTTCCGCTGTGGCGACCCCTAGCCAGGAAAAAACGAAAAGACAAAAAAAAAAGGGCAAATATGAGGTGGGTTTGTTTAATGAGGAAAGTGTAGACAGTGGAAGGTGTGAGTAAATTAGTAACAGGTGGTTGAATATGTAATGAGATATGTCTATCTATTGGTTGATGTGGGGTGGGGGTGTGGCTTCTAGCAGTTTAAGGATAGGTGCCCTGAGGGTGGGTGGGAATTGTGGGTAGGGTGGGGGAGCGGAGTGAGCCCTCAAGAGCAATAAGGTAAGTTCAGCCAAAAGACAATCAGCTGTCTTTCATGTTTGGCATAATACAGAAGTAACTAAAGTGAAAACTGGGGAGCAGAGTATATAAGCTTATCAGATTTGTGTAGATGATTTAGTAAAGCGAGAGTGAGGTTCTCATATGCAGAGCGGGGGGGTTAGAATTGTACTGAAATGCCAAAGAATGGGTGTAGGACCTGAGGGGATAGTGAGTTTTAATGCTAGAATATAGTGTAGGTAAAGACTGCCACCTAGTGGTCAGGGGAGTAATAGCAGCTGGGGAAGATAGGCGAGAAGCTATTCCAAAGAGATGAGATATAGGATGAGGGGACAAAAGGGTGGAGGGAGGAAAGGGGCTGTGGGTCTGTGGTAGGCTACTAAATCTCACACCGGAGGGTTAACGTAGTTATAGGCACTATAGAAAGGTAGTAAAAAAAGTATTTTGCAACATACAAGTACAAAAACTTTAGGAGTACAAGCTTTATGAAGCCAGGCATTCAGTCAGCTTCAGGGGCATCTTCAGGTTAGCAGGAGGTTATTCTTTAACTTTGCAGCAAGGAGGGAAACACCCGGATGCACTTAAACGTACAACAATTTTAGGAGTATGATGGTGCCTTTCTACATCAGGCTTTTTGATACCTCTGTAATTAAGCAGATGCCAGATGTGGGTGGAGAGGTGTGCAGGTTCAAGTTGGGGGGAAGGGATAGACACAAAGTAATGCAAGGTTGAGAGTCAGAAAAACTGGACTAAGCCAGCTGCTAAAAAGAAAACAGGAAAACCAAGCTAAGTTAATTGCAGGTCAGTGTGGTGCAGTATTTACCTAATAACTACAAATGTTATACTACTAATCTAATACAGAGTGGTGAAAAGGACCACCACTTCTGCAGGGAAAAACTTTAAAAAGAAGTATGAGCTGCAGATACATAGGTAAACTTTTTCCAAGAGAAAGTAGTTTTAAGTAATTGACCTAGGAGTACTATAGGAAGAGAGAAATGGGGGGGGGGACCAGTAGTGTGCACGTGTACAGTGAAAGGTGAAACAGTCTTCAGTTTGGAGGACAGATTCAATACAACTCCAACATACACTAGTGTAGCTGAAAGCACTTTAGTGTTCCACCGACGCAGGGTCTCACAGTGCAGAGCAACAGGACAGCCTTGAGTTGATTGGTGGTTGGCCAAGACACAGGATGTAACTTTTGCTGAGGGGAATGCAAGCACACTACTGGGGATTCCTATGAAGCAAGGCAGAAAAGTTAAGTCAAAAGATGGTGCCTTTCTACCAGTCGTTTTTTTCCCTCATCCCATTCTTAATATTCTTATAGTACATTTTCTACCTCTTCTTACCCCCTTTGATTTTCCTCAGGCCATTCACAATAGTTTCATTGTTCATATCTTACATTTTTCCTCCTTGGTCTAATAACCTTGCTGTCTCTACCATCTTATAATCAAAACTATATCCAAGTATTTCTCAGCTACCTCCACTGCTTTCCATCTCTACCTTCATGCACCAGGCTGCGTAGTCTCTACATTATAACTAACAAAATAAGTAGTATACTTGTTTGCCTAAACAAGATTAATAATCAGCTGCTGTTTATTGTATTTGTACCACTGATGTCAAAATATCAACTATTGATCAGCCACGTCATTTAATCAATGTTCTTACTAGACATGCTACCAATCTGATCAGCTTGTCTTGTTCTGCAAAGAACGCTCATTTACAGACGTGCTTCTTATGGTAATAATATTCTACTTATTTGATCTATGTAATGCTGCTGAATAACTGTAATTCCATTGTTATTTTTTATAGTGTGTTTCTATTTCTTAGATGTATTCCATCTTCTTGTGATGTTTATTATGTTCAAGTTTTCTCCCCGGGTCTCCTCTGAAAATGGGCCATTGGCCCAGTCAGACTTTCCTGGTAAAGAAATGTAAAATAAAATAAATAATTTTAGGAAGCTGTTATGTTTGGAAGAGAATATCCTATTCGAAATGTCCTGTAGCCTTCCTCGTCAGGAAAAAAAAAAGCCGTACTACACAGTAGTAGACTGACATCCCCACTTAAAATAAGCAAGGTTTTGCTTAGTATATTATTCTTTTGCTGCTTAGTTGCTAAGATGATATCAAATACATATTCTGTGCCTTTTTTTCTTCTGCAGTTAACCTGAGCCTACATAAAAACAATACTGAACAATTAGTGGTCTGATGATGTCTTTTCCATCCATTCCTCTACATATGGGTCTCTGATCCGACTTTGGATCTGATTGTGTCGGCCACGTCAAAGCTTTGTTTCTGGTTCTCAGGCTACTCCCCCTACCCATAGTCCCTATGCACAATGAGTTACCTCAAATCTCATTTGCTGCCTTCACGTGCTGACAGACATATGTAGCGCTCATGCGTGTTCATTCTGCAAAGAAATTTTTTTTTTCAGATAAGTCTTTTTATAGATCTTTCTTTCTCTTCCTCCCCTGTCCCTGCTGTTACAAAAAAAGTTTTTTTCCCTTTGGTATTCTAGTACTTCCCTGTTAGATAGGTATTAGTATTTATTGTTAGTGTTAGGTATAGTGTTAGTATTTCAGGTTATCATCAAGTGGTGAGTGTGTTACTTATATTTTTTGTTACTGTTGTTGCCATTGTTGTAGTTCTTTTTGTAGTTAGCCTTTGTTTTTTCTTGAGATTGCAATCTGGCTTTAAAAAGTGCATTTTGTGCACTCACAAGTTACCTAACTTCGATGCACACAAGGAGTGTGTCTAGTGTCTTGGCGCCTCGCACCATATGTAGCTTGTTTTATTTGTGAGGCATTTGGCCAGAGAGCTATTGCTTGAGAGACGGAACAAGCTCATTTTGAAGGGTGTCATCCAAACTTCTTGTGGTGTGAAGACATCTTTGGCATTGGGGAAGTCAGGGGTATCTTCTCCTTCATCTGCTTCTTTCTTATCCAAGGCTAAAGAAAAGACTGGATCTCCAAGTTCTGATAAGTCTAAATCCTCTAGGAAATGTTCCCTGGATCTGAAGGCTTCTTCAGCTCCAGCACCCAAAATGGCTAAACCTTCATAGCCACTGCCTCCCTCTGCACCTGTTGTTATAGGCAATGTAACACCACCTAGATTCTCCCCAGAGCTTGTTTCTCCTAGACTTAGGTCTCCCAGTTACAGGACTGACTGCCATATTCATCTAGGCGTTCTTCCTTGGCTTCATCACTTCAATCAGTTAGATCAACTAGGAATATCTCTGAAACGAATGTGGGCAGATGATGAGGTATTTCTTACAGATCCAGATTCAGTTTGGGGGTATTCTGGCTCCAGTCACAGTTGAATGCTGTAGGGCTGTTTCTCCCCATCACCCTGTTATGGCTCCTTTTCTGATCCAACTCTAGCTCGGGTTAGGTCTGTATTGGAGTCAAGACTTCATGTCTCTTGGGTTCCGGTCAGTTATCTATTGACATCAGCTCCAACCCTACTGGAGACATCCAACTCCTAGATTCATAACATTTGTATCGATTCTGACAGGTTGGGATCAGATCTGAGGTCTTCAGATACTTTTCTTCCCTTAGGACCCTCGATGTTTGACAGTTCGGCTCCAGTGACTGCCACAAATCTCGGCCGAATCGTTTCCAGGTTTGAACTGCCTACACAAGTTTCTGCTCTGAAGGATGAGCTCCACGGATCTGTTGCAGGCTCGGCATTCAAAAGAAACCTAGAGACATATCTTCCCTTTCAAAGTTGTATCCAGCCCTCTATCATAGGGTCTCCCATGGTTCGAAGCCTGCTGTCCTTTCCCATTGGGGCAGCCAGTTCTTCAAAGTCTTGAACCTGTTCTCCCTAGTGAGACCCTGTACGTTTGAGTGCTCCCCTGAGCAACCCGCAGAGGAGATTCAGAGGAAACGCAAATTTAAGAAGAGGCATTTTAGATTCCCCCAAGGAATCTCTAACAACCAATACTGATTTTGATGAAGGAGAGTATTCCCCCAGATCCCCCATTGAGGACGTCTTTTTTGGAGATCTCCTTAAACTACTTAGACATAAATGGGGTTGGTCTTCTCAAACTACTTCTGAGGAATTAAGATTTCCTCAAGGCTTTTGGTTCTGGCCAATCTACTTCTTGGGTAGCCCCCCCACCAGATGAGATGGTCTATCTTATTTCGTCCGAGGCTTGGAAGGAACCTGACACAGTTGAAGCCATACTTAAGAAGCTGGATTAGTTTTGTAGTGGCTCCAAAAGACCATTTGGACTAGAGCAAGGGCCTGGCAGTGGATTCTGTGGTTGTGGGGCAGCCATTAAAAAGGAAACAACATCAAAGAAAACTTCTCTGTCCATCCACCTGATGTGGAATCATGTGCCTTGGACATATTTGGGAAGTGGTTCTATGCCTTGTTAACCTTTTCAATCCAACAGCTTAATTACCCAGCACACTTCACTCATTTTCAGAGAGATTTGGTCAAAGATATCTCCATTTCTCTTTTAAGGACCTTGACTACAGATCAGAGAGACTTGATTCTCAGCTGGCAAACCATCGATCTCTTAGTAACACTTGTATGTGCCTCATCTCTAATGCTACATCGGGTGCATCTAGAGCTGCTGGCACAAGTGTTTCCATCAGAAGGTATGCGTGGACATGGCTATATGATTTCACAGAGTATTTCAGGACATCCTTCATCAATTCCTGTTATGATAGATCAACCCTCATTAGTGTCATCATCCCCCTTTTTATTTTTTTCTACATAGGATCAAGGTATTGTATCAAGTGTTACCATCTCTCTCTCTCTATTCAGTGCCACTCTCCTGGCTTCTTCTACACTCCTGCCTGACTGTCACAAGTCTTCTCTCACACACAGTCATCTACCTCTTTGCTGGAGACACACATTTCCTCTTGCTTTCTTTCTGTCTCTCCCAAACCATCCTCACAAGATTGCCTTTTGTTTTTTGCATGTGTGCCCAAATCATTGTAATTTTTTTCTCTTTGACTTTTTCCTGCAATTGGAGCTACTTTGGCTTCTGGTCTTATTGTCCTTATTTCTACCTCTGTCCCACAGTGTGCATCCTACCACCCATCTCAGGCACTTATTTCCATTACCTCTAGCTTCCTCATCTGCTCTGCCTTTACTCCCTATGTGTCTGTACCATAAAGTAGTACTGGTCACACCACTATTTTTGTATACCTTACTTTTCAGCTTATTTGGCATTATTCTGTCATATACCATGCTTGAAACTCTGTGCCAGTTGGCTTCAGCCCCTCTAATTTTAGTTTTGACCTCCGCATTCAGACTTTCCTTCTCTTCAAACATCCCTCCCAGATATGTGAAGCTGTTAACCTTTTCCACTGTTTTCCCTTCTATCTCAGTTCTTAGTTCTTCTGATTTCCCCCATTTGCTTTCATTACAACTGTCTTAATCTGTATTCAGTTTCATTCCATGTTAACTTCAGTTTTTGCATTCCATTCCTCCTATCCTTTGCTTAAATTCTTGCTCAGAGTCTGCCTGTCATGTCACATCATCTGTATATAGCAACTTTGTTCTGTCCCCTCCGACCTGTTTGTTAATGTAATCCATCACCAGTTTGAACAGCAGTGGGCTGAGCACTGAACCCTGTTACTCACCCACTTCGACTGGGAGCCACTTTGTGAGGCCAAACACTTTTCGTAATTGAGTCATCGGAACCTTGTACGAAGCTTGCACTAATTCTACCAATGTTTCTGGGACTTTGAACTACCGCAGGACTTCCTATTTTTTGGGCCTTGTCATATGCTTTCTCCAAGACTAGGAATGCCCAGATGGAACCTTCCCTCATCTCTAGCCTCTTTTCTATTGTGTGCCTCACTGCAAACAATGGGTCAGTTGTGCTGCATCCGATCTGAATCTGAATTGCTAATTTCCCATCTTACTTTCTAATGCTCTTGGTATTTGTTTATCATTTACTGTCTCCAGAACTTTCATGTAATATGACATGAGTTTGCTACCTCTGTAATGCCCACAGTGGTGTATGTCCCATTTGTTCTTTAACACTGGCAGTAGGAAGTTTATTCTCCAGTCACCTGGGATACGCCTTTCTCTCCACACTGTTATGAGTACCCTCTGAAGCCACTTCTTTTCAATTTCACCCAGCATCGTTATCATATCTGGTGTGACCTTATTTGAGCCCGTTACTTTCTCTGACTTCATTTTCCTTAGTGCTGGTTTTTCTTCTATGGTGGGCTCCTCCTTTTCTTTCTTCATAGGCTGCATCTGGGGCAGTGCAGCTTCTGCGGGGTTTTCTTCATTCAGAAGCTGCTGAAAGTACTCCTTCCATCTGTCTTTGGTGTCCTGTGGACTGGTAAGCAGGTTGTTGTTGACATCCCATATGGAGGGTATCTGACGGTCTTCTTTATCTTTCTGTATTTGCCTTGCAACCTGATATAGTGTCTTTGTGCCATCTACTGACTCACTTTCTAGATGCTGGTAGAGTGCCTCTGATGCCTTATTTTTTGATATTGCAGCTCCTTTCCTAGCCGAGAAATATTCCTTCCTAGCCTGGTCTCTCTTCTGTCTTCCACATTTTCCTGCACTCCTCCTTTCTTTTGATAACTTTCTGGACTTCTGCATTCCACCACCAGCTTTCCTTATGTACTCTGTTTCCATATCTGGCTCATCTGCATATCTGTTCTGTAGTTTTCACACACGCTGCTTTGAGGCGCTGCCATTCTTCAACTCCACCTGTTTTCTCTTCTTGATGTGCTAGAACCGTGAGTAAATCCTTGAACTTGTGTTTTCTCTCCAGTCAACTTCCAGGTCTTCAGCCTGGTTTCTGACCTCAGAGCCTTCTGTGACCACTGCTTGCAGCTGATTATGGCATCTAGTTTATGCTGTCAGCCAGCTGTTTCACTGGGGATGTAACCCAGTGCCCTTTCCTTACCGGGAAAAAGTCTTCCTGAGTTGCATGTTGGCCACTCTTGTGTGTGTCCTGTGACTGTTTCTCATTCTGAACTGTGTGTTGGCTACTGTCAAGCCATTTGCCTGACAGAAGTCTAAAATGGCCTCCTCCTCTTTATTCCTGTTACCACACCCAAGTTGAAATATTCTGTTCTTTCTGTCCAGATATGTGCATTCAAGTTGCTCATTATCAACACCAATTCACATTGTCCTGCAACTGCTGTCTGAATGCATGCTTTTCCTATCACAACCCTTTCATGAAACATAGGCTGAAATTATGAAAACTTGCCCCATCATTAGGCTGGAGTCTGTCATTAATTTTGATTACATCTTCACTGCCTTCTGAAGCCTCTCCCTTACCACAGTTCCTACACCATTTCTAGCCTGCCCTCCTCGTGAGTAGTATACTCTGGATCCCAAGCCAAGTGGCTTTGCTGCACTGCCTTTCCATCTTGTTTCCTGGATATATAGGATGTTCAGCCTCCTCCTTATCATCATGTCATCCACTTCCAAGCTGTATCCTATCAGTGAACCTATAGAGAGTGCAACAATTCTTAGTTCATGTTTGGCAGGTTGATTGGTTTTACATCCAGCTTTTGCTCAACAGAGCTATCCCACATAGCCAAGGCTGGGTAACTGAACACTAGCTTATTGAACCAGGACTGTTGGGCTTTATGGTTAGCACACACTGACCAATAGGGAGCACATACACCCTTCCCATCTTTACCATGGGTGCCTGGCATAAGTCTGAGTAGGCTGGGTCTTCAACCCACTTATCATTGGCAAATTCTTCAACCCACTTATCATTGGCAAATGCCTGTGTCCATTTGGTGATCTTAATATACATGACTGAATCACCTAGGTGGATCAACTCTATTTGGTCCTAAAGAGAAAGAAAGTTTCCAAAAGAAAGCAGGATGGGAAGGGAAGTCCCTATTCACCACAGGGACTAAGTTCTCAACAACTAAGAGGACCTTCTCCAGGAAAAAGGCTTGGAAGATGGTGTGGTTCCATAAGTATTTTTCATCTGATAGTTCTGGAAAGAGAACTCCCTGTGGTACAGCCTATCCAGCGCCCCTGAAGGATTGCCTGACTGTTGCCTTCTGGTGGCTATTAGTTGGCACCTAATCTCTGTACCCAGCAGGCTAGACATTTATCACTCAAGACAAGTGGGTATGGAGAACTATTACCAGAGGCTACGTCATTCCCTTTCACACCCCACCATTGCTTCAAAAGAGAATTCCTGATGATCCACCTTTGCATATGGAATACACAGCTTCAGAAATAGAGAAGCTTCTGTGAAGGCTGCCAGCCTAGCTAGCTAGAATTTTATAGATAATTCTGTCATCTGTAAATATTAATGTAAACCACAGGCTTGTTGTCTTAAATGGTAAAAATAGTGTTACAGGTGGAACTGGAAAAAATGTAACAGTGCACTCTACTGACCAAGTAAAAGCATGCTGTGACCCTTTGATCTAAAATTGGCTCCAACCTGTCTAGATGAAGACATTGTTTCTATTGTTTTAAGTTAAATTGCTAGATTTAAACATGCAAATGTATTTTTATTGCTCTGCTTCCTGACCAGCTGCAAGATAACACAATGATGTTAAGAATGTAAATGTAGTTTCTGTTAGCCTGGGAACCCAGGGAAGTGTGAAGAATGATTTAATGGAACCAGGAATGCAATTTTAAATACAGAAAGAATCAGAGGGCATTAAGCATTTTTGTCTTGACCATCCAACTTATCAGCACTGCCTGTGTTCTATATGTAAGTTTATCTTAGATTTGTTTTTTCTCTTAGAAATAGTCTAATCTTCCTAGTTTCTAGCTAAGTGTTTTTCTGTGATGTCAGAACTGTACTACTGAATTATTTTAAGTATTTCTCTGTGATCTCTGAAGTCTTGACTAGCACTGTGTAGTAAGAAGTATTGTCTTGTGTTTTTATTATTTATTATTAAATATTTTAAAACCTTTCAACTTTGGCTGTTTTCTGTAGAGATAGGTTAAGCTCTAAGAGTACATTGCATGTATATAAGGATCATGTACCAAGTCACTCTAAATAAGCCTTGACTGTTTAGTTATACTACCAGTTGGATAATAATATTGCACAGTAATAATTGGACACCCTTTTAAGGGCCCTTGAGTAGCTGATAAAAATTAGCTGGGTGATGGCAGTGATTTCTACAGTATTGTGCGAGAAAAAGGGGCACAGCTGGAGAACCTGTGCCAGCCTTCCTCAGGAGTGTCTTTGTGGTTGTATAAACTATTATCTCAAAGTGTGTGTGTGTGTGTGTGTGTGTGTGTGTGTGTGTGTGTGTGTGTGTGTGTCAGCTACTTCGGCAGGGACATGAAGCACTGGTTAGACAGAGAGAGTGCTGGAGATTTTAGCTTGCCTAGCTGGCTGAGATCTGGACCCTATAGCTGTGCCAGTGGGGAGTCTCATTGGGGACCTGGAGAGCAAGGGAGCGACCAGCCCCGGACTGACTGTGATGTCTGTGTGCTCTTAAGGGAAATTGCACTTTACTGTGTGCATTTGTTATCCTTTCTTCCTATATGAGATGCTCCTCACTGGAGTAGTGGTGAGGATGGAGGCTCCTTGATTGCTGGGCCAGGGCACAGGCGTCACAGCTTCTAAAAAATCAAATCATCCAAGTGGTCCCACCAGACCAGAGTGGGTTCAGAATTTACTCAAGGTTCTTTTTAGTAACAAAGAAAACCTGGGGCCTATGAGTAATTTTGGATCTGCACAGCTTAAAGAAGTTTGTAAAATGAACTAAATTTTGGAAGGTCACAATTTAGTCTGTTTTTCCATTGCTGAGGAGAAACAACTGAATATTCTTGACAGATCTTCAGGATGTGCACTACCATATAAAAATGAACAGACATTCTAGAAAGTGTCTTCACTTATGGCTGGGAGCCAGTAACTACCAGTTCAGAGCTCTGATGTTCTTCGTGTTTCACTGTTGCAGTCATTTCATTTGAGTAATCTGCTGGCAGGTTGCCCTCAGTTGGCCTGATTAACAAAGTCTTTGGTCCTGTGTCGGTTGCTGTCCCTTCTTCCATGATGTCAGGTCGTCAGGGGTATAAAACAAGCATCCAACGCCATTACATCAGTCTTTCTTGCTGCGCAGTGCCCGACTCCTGAAATTTTCGTTTTCGAGTTTCAGAACTGAAGTCTTCAACTAAAAAGCTAAGTACTCCGTTGAGGAAACTTTTTCTTGCTCCTTACCGATATCAGTAAAAGTTAATAATTGTATTACTTGTGGGAAGCAAACACCTCATAAGGATTTTCATTTGTACTGAATTCCTTGCCTAGGCCCTGACCTGTACTTTATTTAATCAACACACTATCCATCGTCAGTACATTTTTGCTTCTAAATATTTTGGATCATGGTTTAATTATCTAGAAATGACATTGGTTAGCAATCCGACTACCGGAATACCTAAAAAACGCAAAGAAAAAGAGAGAGACAGGCCGTTGAGGTCCAAAACTGCCGACGACGCTTCTTCTAAGCCAGTCGCCAGTACTCAGTGAGGCACTTTCGCAGCCCCTGATACCCGCTACTTCTGATTTGCAGGCCTCTTCTGAGACCCATTCGGGGTCTGGTATATGCCGCAAGATGCTTCAGTTATGGAACCCGCGGATGTCTCTACCTTGGATGGGTCCGGAGCCGCTGTGCAGGCACCGGCTTCTGAGGGTGTATTCAGGCCTACAGATTTGTATATTAAACCGATGCCATCTTCAATATTAAGGCCAAAATCTCGAACTATGTCTAAAAAAATGATGCCTAGGCCACATGCGCAAGCCCCTATGCCTAAAAAACAAATCATCAAAATGACTGAAGATTTAATTACTCTAATCAGGGGTAGCCCCCCCCCCCCCCCTTCTAAGAGGCCTAGGCAAGAAATTGACTATGAATCTTCTGAACAGGATCCTATTTCTTCTGACTCTTCTAATGAACAGGATTTGTCTATACCTACTTATGAGGACTCTGATGCAGAGGATTCCATTCATTCTGCTTCTCCCCTTGAGGATTTTTCTTTTGGGAAAACTTTACATATCTTAAGGGAACATTTCCACTGGGAAAGTCAGAATTTTTCTGAATCTAAAAAGAGGCTTAGGGATTTTCTTCTTCTTCCTCAGCATAGGCCTTTGGCTATCCCTCCTCTTCTAGACATTGTTGATGTGTTTTCAGAATCTAGTATGGCTCCTGATTCTCTGCCTCCAGCTCCTTGTAAGCCAGACAGATACTACAGGGTTCCTTACTCCCACAAATTCCTTTTCAAAAATCCTGTTGCAGATCCTGAAACCATTTCTCAGGGCCCCAAGGGCATTAAGGCTTCTACTGCTAAAAATCCTACCCCTTCTGATAGAGATTCCAGGGCGCTGGATAGATGGGGTAAGAAGGTCTGATCTTCTGCATCCTTGGCAGTCAGGGCTTTATAGGTTCATAGGTTCATAGATTAGTACTTGGCTAACTGTGCTTCTGAGCCATTTTAAGCCTAGTCAATTATCTCCTGTGAGATTCAAACCTTGTACCTTGTGTTTGTAAGGCAAACACTTTAACCATTAGGCCACCCTCCCAACCCCTTTAAATTGTCAATTCCGTATGCTAAAATATCAGCAGCATATAATGGGACTACTTAAACAGAAAATGATGTTGATTTCTGACTGTGGAAAATAAAGATTTACAGGATCTATTGCATTCAGTTGAACAAGTTGGAAAACATACTTTGCAATGTGGTTTTGATTCTTTGGAGGCTTCTTGCAGGGCTGCTGTAACTGGGTCTGTGCTAAGAAGGCATGCTTGGCTCAAAGAGCAATCTTTGCCCGATCATGTGAAAGCAAAATTGTTGGATTGTCTTTTACAACAGGACTGTCTCTTTGGTAATAAGGCTGAAGAAGTTCTAATAAAGATGGAAGATAAAGCTAAATCTATGCAAACTGTGAAAGATTTTTTACAAGTGCAACCTCCAAGATTTAGTAGGCACTGGCCTACTAAGAACTGGTCCTTTCTAGTTCCTTCAAGAGCCACTCAAGTCAAACCCAGACATTCCAAAGGCACCAGGTTTCAGTCCCAAGGGACTTTCAGAACTAAGCAATGGGGTGCCTCCTATTCCAAATCTGAAAACAACAAGACACCTCCCTATGGTAAGCAGTCTCAGTGACTTTCCTCTAGAGTTACCCGGCACTTACCTTTTAGCCGCCCCTTTGGGAGGAAAACTGTCTCTTCATGCAAAAAATTGGCAACTTATAACCCAGGACAAATTGGTTTTAAATGTAGTGTCCCAAGGATACAGATTTCATTTCCATATGTTGCCAACTACAAAAGGATGGCCAGACCTGCCCTCAAATCAGTGAGCAGAGGCCCAGAAACAAGTACTTTCCCTCATGAACATGGGGGCTACTCAACTAGTACCAGAAAAGGAAAAGGGACAAGGTTTCTATTCAAGACTTTTCCTGGTACCCAGAAAAGACAAATCATGGCGTCCAATTCTGGAATTATCTACTCTAAACACCTTTCTGGACATTCCAGAATTCAAGATGCTGACTCTTCTCTTGTTACTTCCTATGCTATGCAAAGATGCCTGGTTGGAAACACTAGATCTAAAAGAGGCTTACCTGCATATCCCAATCAGGGAATCTTGCAGAAGATACCTCCGCTTCAAAGCAGGCTACTTGCATTACTAGTTCTCTGCAGTGCCCTTTGGCTTATCTAATGCGACCAGGGTTTTTACAAAGTGCCTGGCTCCAGTAATTGCATTTTGCAGGCAAAGAAATATTCAAATTTATCCATACCTGGACGATTGTCTAATTCAGGCAGAAAACAAGGACATTCTTCTAAAACTTCTGGCGTTTGTAAAAAGGGTTCTAACTTGTCTAGGGTACACTGTAAACGAAAAGAAATCACAACTGGTACCCTCTCAAAAAATTACATTCCTGGGTGCAAGCTTGAATACAACTGCCCAGATGGCTTTCCTTACGCCAGAAAAGCAAATTCATTTGGTGACTTACTTCAAACAGGTGGCCACAAAAACCCTGCTTTTCTGCAAGGCAAATACTGCAAACCTTGGGGTTCATGGCCTCCTGCATTCCTCTAATTCCATATGCAAGACTGCATATGAAGAAACTTCAGTGGCATTTAAAAAGTTTATGGAGTCAACATTGTCACAGCCTGGAAACAGTGATTCCTATCATACCTTGCCTGCGTCTAGAGTTCCTATGATGGGCAGAGACCTGCCACCAGAACAAGGGACTGCCATTCACACCACTCCCTGCCGCCCAAATCCTAACTACAGACGCATCAGACTATGCATGGGGGGCTCATCTGGCAGGGAAGTGCATTCAGGGCAAATGGAGCCCAAATCAAATGCACCTTCATATAAATCAAAAAGAAATGCTAGCTGTACAGAATGCATTGACAGCCGTCAAGGACTACCTTCATCCAGGACAATTACTGATAAAGATAGACAACACCACGGTTATGTGGTACATAAATAAGCAGGGGGGGTACACACTCCTACCCCCCCTGCAGACTAGCCATGGCGTTGTGGAACACGGCATTGAGCTATCAAGTACAACTATAAGCTCAATTCCTGCCAGGAAAGCTGAATACTCTGGCAGACGAACTAAGCAGAAATGCCATGGGCCCACACGAATGGAAACTGGAACCTCGGATTTTCAATATGTTGACACACAAATGGGGGAGCCCAAACATAGATCTTTTTGCCTCACCCCAGAACTACCAGTTGGACAAATGTTTCACAAGAACTCATCACAAAAAAGCCTGGAAAGTGGATGCTCTGTCCTTCAGCTGGAAAAACCTATCAGTCTATGCCTTTCCCCCACTGCCTCTGCTCTCCAAAGCTCTACTAAAAGTCAAACAGGACAAACCAAAAATTATTTTGATTGCTCCAGACTGGCCTTGCCAACACTGGTTCCCACTCCTGCGCAGTGTGTCACACATTTCACCATGGCACCTGCCTCAGACACCTTCCTTACTGTCTCAGCAGAACAACCAAACTCTGCACCCTCGGCTCCAAACTTTGAATCTTGCAGTGTGGCTAATCACCTAAATTCACCCTTAGCATCCCTCAGCAAACCTGTGATGGATGTCATGTTGGAGGCGAGAAGACCTATTACTAGAAAATCTTACGCTGACAAATGGAAAAGATTCTGTGCCTGGAGTCATTCTCAAGGGATAAGCACAGCAGTGCCCAACATTCCTCAGATTTTGCAATACTTAACTGAGATGCTTCACAAGGGCCTGTCTTTTTCTTCCATAAAAATCCACGCCTCAGCCATTTCAGATCATTATAACACAGAACCTCCCCTCTTCTCTCATCCTCTGCTAAAGCAGTATCTCAGAGGGGCCAAAAACTTGAGACCACCCAGGAGAGCTCCAAACCCTGCCTGGGACCTTAATTTTTTATTGGAGAAACTCACTCTCTCCCTCCTTTCAAGCCAGCTGCTATTACAGACTTAAAATTTCTCTCCTGGAAAACAGCCTTCCTTTTAGCAGTCACTTTGGCTAGAAGGATTTCTGAATTACAGGCTCTTATGGCAGTGGAGCCTTTTATCCTTTTTCATGCGGACAGGGTATCGCTCTGGACCAACCCATCCTTCATGCCCAAGTTGGTATCCATTGTGGCTCTTAATCAGACCATTCATTTGCCAGCTTTCTTTCCCAATCCACAGAACAAGGGGGAGCGGTGTCTGCATACATTGGATGTACACAGACAACTACGATTTTACTTAAACAGGACTAAATCTCAAAGAAAATCTGAACAACTGCTGGTAGCATTTGCTGCAGGGGCAGAGGGAAAGGCTATTTCAAAGCAAACCATTTCCAAATGGATAAGCCATTGTATTCGTTTCTGCTATAAGCACCATGGAAAACTATCCCCCAGGGGATCAGATCCCATTCCACCAGGGCTGCATCTACTTCTACAGCCTTTCTCAGAGGTGTTCCTACCAGGGCTATTATATAAGCTGCTACCTGGAGTTCATTTCATACTTTCACCAAACGTTATTTACCATTTTCTCTAAATCCAGAGCTGGCTTTGTCACTGCTGTTTTGCAGGGCCTTATAGCCGGTCCTAATGCTGTATGAATCCATCCTCCCAATCATAGCTTTGGGAATCTACCCAAATGTAATGACTGCAACAGTGAAACACGACGAACATAGTACTGTTGTGTACAGCTCGTAGTTAGCGCTTTCGGGTCAAAACCCTTCTTCAGACTAAGAACATACAAACACAAACATATTTAAAACACTCCTCAACCAATCAAAATTCAATAAAAAGCCCACCTTTTTTTAAGGGCTGGCTTAAGGGGCACTGCTTCATTTAATCCTGGGAACCTGTGTGCAGCTAGCTCTAGGATCCATTTAGACTCCACCCATTCAGTGGTTTGCTTAATGTCACCACCTCTATTATTCAAGGCTACATTCTGTATAACCCTAAAACTGAATTGATGTGTGGAATGATTCTGTACATGTCTATATAGGGCATTATGTTCATCCAAATTTCTAATTGATGACATATGTTGTAAAATTCTGACCTTGAGCATGTTATTGGTCTTGCCCACATAATAACACGAACAGGAGTCACAGTTCGCCAAATACACAACGTCTGTTGTCCTACAAGTTGCTCTCCCTTTTAACTGAAATCTCCTCCCACTTACCGGATGAGTGAAAACCACATCTCTGTTAATATGGGCACAAGCCTTGCAATGATCACATGGTACCATGCCCATGGTTAGTGGCAGAGCTTTTGTGATATTGGCTACCCTCTCTTTACACAACATGTCCTTTAAGTTTCTATTCCTCCTGTATCCAAATTGTGGGTTACTACCTACAATGTCCCTCAGGCAGTCATCACTGGTGATGATATTCCAGTTCTGGTTGATTGTCACAAACACCCTTTACATTGCTTCCATAAGTTAACATAAACCTTTGTCTTGTTCGTGTACATACAGCAGATGTATCTTTCCTCTCATTCTGCCTAGACACATTAATCCAAGGCTTATATGTGTCCCTTCTGTGTGTCCTACCCTTCTTCACTACCCTTTCTATCAAACCATCATTGTAACCTCTATCCTGAAAATTTTTTCTCAACTTTATTATCTCTTGATCAAACTGTTCATCTTCCATACTCAACCTAGAGGTCCTACTGACCTGACCCTGTACTATGTTAGGGAACATGAAACGAGGGTGCATGCTATCAAATAATAGCATGGTGTTCTTCCAACATTCCTTTCTGAACAACTCAGAACTAAAACCATTCCCAGTGAATCTAACCCTGACGTCCAGAAAGTCTATTTGATCACTAGAACTGTTGATACTAAACTTCAAAAATGAGGTTGTCAAATGAAGAAAATCTATGAAATGCGTCAACTGTGTGCTACTCCCTCTCCACAAGATAAAAATATCATCCACAAAACGTAGATATATTCCTATATACCTGTACCATTCCTCGTGCTCTAATGCATGCTGTTTTTCCCAATGCGATAGAACTAAATTCGCATAAGTATTCGCACAGGGGGTGCCCATGGCTACCCCCTGTGCCTGTCTGTATGTAGAATCCGAGTTTATTCACTGTTGCAGTCCTGGTTACCCTCCTTCCAGCCCCTTGTTTTTTGAGTTTATTCACTGTTGCAGTCCTGGTTACCCTCCTTCCAGCCCCTTGTTTTTTTCTCTTACTATGCCTCTACTTTCTTTTACTACACTTAAAAGCCTTTGTGGTGTATTTACTTTTGTTTGGAGGTATACTTTTTGTGCTTTAAATTACTTAAATATATATATATATATATATATATATATATATATATATATATATATATATATATATATATATGGCTCCCCATTTGGGGGGCACCTGACATCTGGGGGCAAGAAAAGCTGACGTAATGGCGTCGGCTGCTTGTTTTATACCCCTGACGACCTGACATCATGGAAGAAGGGACAGCAACCGATGCAGGACCCAAGACTTTGTTAATCAGGCCGACTGAGGGCAACCTGCCAGCAGATTACCCAAATATAATGACTGCAGCAGTGAATACACTCTTAACATGTACATTTATGGTAAGTGTATACAACTGTACCTCCTTTGGACTCACCACAGCTTCCATGGTTGTTTACCTAATGCATGGCAATAGTGGCAGCTTGAATGTCTGCAGGGATTCCGAGTGATGTTCACCGTGCATACAGCTGCAGTCATAACAGATGGGTCCTCCTGCCGTCAGGCGGGTCCTCGGTCGGCCGAATTCCAAAATCTAGGTCCGGCGTCGGTTGTCGTCGCTTCTTCCCTGACGTCAGTGCGACAGGGGTATAAAAGAACCAGCCGACGCCATTTTCTTTAGTCTTTCTTGCCGCGTGGTGCCCAAAGCAGAAGCAGTTCGCAAGTGCCGGTCGGCCAGCTCCTGAGATTACGAAAAATTTGGAAACCGAAGTCTTCTTAAAAGCTAAGTACCCCGTTGGGGAAACATTTCTTGCCTCAGACCGATGTCAGACAAAGTTAATAATTGTATTTCTTTTGGGAAGCAAATACCGCATAAGGATTTCCATTCCCTCTGTATACCTTGTTTAGGCCCAGACCACAATGTCTCGGTCTGTCGCTTTTGTGCTACATTCAACAAGCGCACTATTAAGCGTCGGGCGGAGTTCGCCCAGCTTTTTTTGGAAAAGCATTTAACTATACCATGTCGTCGGATACTCCGACTCTGGTTTTGTCTAAAAAACGCAAAGACAAGGACCGACACTCGAGGTCCGCGGCCTCTACCGACACCACGCCAAAGCTGACTACACGTGGTCCGGTTCTCAGTGAGGCACCTACGCAGCCCCTGATTACCGACGACACATCTTTGGCGGTGTCTCCTGTACCCGAGGTGGCAGGCTCCTCGGCCCACACCCCGACTACAGATACCGAAGCCACTCTTGGCATTGAAACTCAGAATGTGGACAGGTCCACCTCCACTCAAGGTGTCTTCAGACCTTCCTCTTCTTTCTCCATCAAGGCTTTCACCAAGTCTAAAGCAACCTTGCACCCTAAGAGACCAGCTACACAGGGCCCATCTCCAGGCCTCATGCCTAAGAAACAGATGCTTAAAATGGCTGAGGATTTAATTACTCTAATCAGAGGTTCTCAGCCACCTCCGGACAAAAGGCCCAGAGTGGAGGAAGATTCCCTCTCCTCTGATCAGGGCTCCATTATTTCAGAACACTCTGATGATCAGGAACAGTCTTACTCCCCTTTTGAAGACTCTGATGCAGAGGAGTCTATTCCTTCTGTATCCCCCCCCTGAGGATTACTCATTTGGGGAAACTTTGCATACCTTAAGGGAACACTTCCACTGGGAAGGCCAGGATTATTCAGATTCCAAGAAAAGGCTCAGGGAATTCCTTTTTTTACCCCAGCACAGGCCTCTGGCTATACCTCCTGTCTTGGACATCCTAGATGATGTTTACTCGGAGGCCTGCCTTAACCCGGACTCTCTACCTCCAGCTCCAGTTAAGCCAGACAGGTACTACAGGGTTCCTGACTCACACCAATTTCTATACAAAAGCCATGCTGCTGACCTAGAAACCATCTCACAGGGGCCCAAGGGAGTTAAGGCCTCCATTGCCAAAAATCCATTGCCTTCCGAGAGAGATTCCAGATCCTTAGAAAGGTGGGGAAAAAAGGTATATACCTCGGCTACCTTAACCATGAGGGCCTTAAATTGTCAGTTTCATATGCTAAAATACCAACAGTTTCTGTTATCTCAATTGAAAAGTAAAATGTCACAACCTGAACAACCAGACTTGAAGGAGTTGCAGGATTTGATGCATAGTGCAGAACAAGTGGGTAAACATACCTTACAATGTGGTTTTGATGCTCTAGAGGCCTCATGTAGAGCTGCTGTTACAGGCTCAGTCATACGTAGGCATGCCTGGCTCAAGGAACAAGCCTTGCCTGATCATGTCAAAGCTAAATTACTAGATGCCCCTGTTCAAAAGGATATACTATTTGGGGCAAATGCTGAGGAAGTATTACGGAAAATGAAGGAAAAGGCTAAATCAATGCAAACTGTGAAAGAATTTCTGCAGGTTCAACCCCCACGTTTTAGTAGAAATTGGCCTTCCAAAAACTGGTCCTTTCCTGCCACAGACAGACCCCAAAGAGGCAGATACAGGCGCCCGAGGGGCAGAGGACAATCACAAGGATCGTACAGAGGCAGACAATTGCAAGCTCCTACACAAAGAGGTGGTGAGGACAACTCGCAATCTTTCAGAAAGCAAACCCAATGACTTTCCCCTTTGCATGCCAACCAGGTCTCAAATGGCAGCCCCCTTAGGAGGAAAGCTGGCACCATTCTCAAAAAATTGGCATGTTGTCACAAAGGACAAATGGATCCTGGACATTATAAACAGAGGCTACAAATTCCATTTTCATACCCTTCCAAAAATTAGAGGCATGCCAAACCTGCCACACAATCAAAGGGCAGAGGCACAAAAGCAAATTTCAGATCTTATAAACATGAAAGCTATTCAAGAGGTACCTACACACAAACAAGGTCAAGGTTTTTATTCCAGGCTATTTCTGGTGCCAAGGAAGGGAAAAGATTGGAGACCTATTTTGGATCTTTCCATCCTAAACACTTTCCTTCTCGTACCAAAATTCAAGATGCTCAATCTACAGCAACTTCTTCCCATGCTGGGCAAGGAGTCTTGGCTGGTAACATTGGACCTTAAGGAGGCATACCTGCATGTCCCAATCAGACAAAATTGCAGAAGATACCTCAGATTTCTTGCAGGTTCAACCCATTATCAATTCTCTGCATTGCCCTTTGGCTTATCTACTGCGCCCAGAGTATTCACAAAATGCCTGGCATTAGTAATTGCCTACTGCAGACTTCAAGGGATACAAATATACCCTTATTTGGACGACTGCCTGATCCAAGCGGACAGCAAGCACATTCTTCTGAAACATCTGGCTTATGTAATAATGTTATTAAACTCTCTGGGATACACAGTCAACAAAGAGAAATCAAGGCTAATACCCTCTCGGAAGATAATGTTCCTGGGTGCCAATTTGGACACAAACACCCAGATGGCCTACCTCACGCCAGAGAAACAGGGGCAACTAATTCAATATTTCAGAACACTGGCAAATTGCACCTGGCTGACTGCAAGGAAAATCCTGCAGGCTCTGGGATTCATGGCATCTTGCATCTTACTAATCCCATGTGCAAAGCTGCATATGAGAAAACTACAATGGTACCTAAAAAACATATGGTCTCAACACAGCCACAGTTTGGAAACAATAATACCACTAATTCCATGTCTGCAAAAGGAATTTCTGTGGTGGGCTCAAGCATGTCAAACAAACACAGGTCTTCCATTCAGTAAGCCTCAAGCAAATCAAGTTATCACAACAGACTACGTCTGGGGGGCTCACATGACAGACCAGTGCATTCAGGGCAAATGGTCCCAAAAAGAAAAGCATCTTCACATCAATCAAAAATAAATGCTAGCAGTAATAAATGCTATTATAGCTTTCAAAGACCTTCTACAACCAGGTCAACTATTGATAAGAATGGACTACACCACAGTTATATGGTACATAAACAAGCAGGGAGGAGCACATTCTTATCCCCTATGCAGACCGGCCATGTCACTTTGGAACATGGACATGGACTTACAAATGGAACTACAAGCACAGTACTTGCCAGGCAAGGAAAACACGCTCGCAGACAACCTAAGCAGGAATATGACAGATCCACACGAATGGAAGTTGCATCCAAAAGGTTTTACAGAAATAATCCAAGAATGGGGAAGGCCAGACATAGATTTCTTTGCCTCCCACAAAAATCAATTGACAAAATTCTGTTCAAGGATCTTCCATCCAAAGGCCTGGAGAGTGGACGCTCTCTCTTTCAGTTGGACATCAATGACAGTTTATGCCTTCCCGCCTCTTTCTCTGCTGCCCAAAGTCCTATTGAAGACCAGAGCAGACAGACCAAAGATGATCCTCATTGCTCCAGACTGGCCAAGGCAACACTGGTACCCACTCCTGAGGAGCCTGACGCATTCTCCACCATGGACCCTGCCTCTAATGCCTCTTCTTCTTAGCACACTCAAAAATGTGTGAAATGTTTTATCTTTTACTCTGTATAAGTATTATTGTAATTTTTGTATGTACCTGTTTTTGTCTGTATTGGAGCTTTTCTCCCCAGGACTCCATTGAAAACGGGTTCTTTTGGCCCAATGGACTATCCTGGTAAACCAACTGCAAATAAATAAATAAATAAATTCTTCTGACTCAGCACAGCTTCAAAACTCTTCACAGTCAGCTAAAAACACTCAATCTAGCCGCATGGAAGATTCCTTAGCATCACAGCAGGCCCTACTCTCCAAGGAGGTGCAGGATGTCATTTTGGAGGCCAGAAGGCCATCCACTAGAAAAGCCTACTCCGCAAAATGGAAACGTTTTTGTGTCTGGAATGAGAAAAAGGGCCAGAACCCTGGAAAACTGAATTTACCTCATATACTACAATATTTGGCTGAACTGCTAAGCAGTGGACTTTCGTTCTCCTCCATCAAAATCCATGCCTCAGCCATTTCTGCAGAATACAACATTGATCCACCTTTATTCTCTCACCCTCTATTAAGACAGTTCCTCAGAGGGGCTAAGAATTTAAGACCTCCAAGGAAACAACCAATACCTGCTTGGGATCTTAATTTCATTCTGGAAAAACTGACTTTGCCTCCTTTTGAGCCAGCTGCCTCATCAGATTTGCAATATTTGTCCTGGAAAACAGCTTTTCTTCTGGCTTTCACTTCAGCTCGTAGAGTTTCAGAACTACAGGCTCTCATGGCTGTCCAGCCTTTTATCATCTTCCATCAGGACAGAGTTTCCTTACGAACCAACCCGTCCTTTATGCCTAAAGTGGTATCCAGGGTAGCTTTAAATCAGGCCATACATTTACCTACTTTTTATCCTAATCCTCAAAACAAAGGGGAGATATTACTACATTCCTTGGACATCCACAGACAACTGCATTATTATTTGGACAGAACAAAACCTTTCAGAAAATCAGAACAGCTCTTTGTGGCCTATGCGGTAGGAGCTCAAGGAAAGCCAATTTCCAAACAGACAATCTCAAAATGGATAGCTCACTGCATATGCTTTTGCTACTCCTTTCATGGCAAAACTGTATCTACAGGCATTAGAACTCATTCCACCAGGGCCACAGCCACCTCTGCAGCCTTCCTCAGAGGAGTTCCTCCCAAGGATATTTTGGAAGCAGCCACTTGGAGTTCTGTGCATACCTTCTCCAAGCACTACAACCTACCATTATACTCCAAATCTAGAGCAGGCTTTGCCACTGCAGTCTTGCAGGGCATTTTGGCTCCTCCTAGTTCCACCTAGTGCCTATCACCCCTTTCCTAGCTTTGGGATTCTACCCATCTGTTATGACTGCAGCTGCATGCACGATGAACATAGTAAAGTTTTGTACCTACCATAAATGTAGGTGTTCGAGTGCTAATACAGCTGCAGTCCAGGTTTCCCTCCCTCCTTCCCCTCTAGGGGTATCCTTTTATGGTGTATTTGCTTGCAACTACTGTTTTTTGATTATATTGCATTGCATTACTACATAATTTTATGTATTGCCTTCCTTCTGGGGGCACCTGACATCTGGGGCAAGAAAAACTGAAGAAAATGGCATCGGCTGGTTCTTTTATACCCCTGTCGCACTGACGTCAGGGAAGAAGCGACGACAACCGACGCCGGACCTAGACTTTGGAATTTGGCCGACCGAGGACCCGCCTGACGGCAGGAGAACCCGTCTGTTATGACTGCAGCTGTATTAGCACTCGAACATCTACATTTATGGTAGGTACAAAACTGTACTTTTTCTCATTTGAATGACTGATTTATAACCACTCCTTCCAGCAATCTGCTCATTCAAGCCAGAGTCCTTGTTGCAGTTATGCTAAGACATTGGGGTAGTGGTAAACTTACTGAAATTTCAGTTTCATCCAGTCCAGTCTCTGGAGTTTTTGGGAGCACTTTTGGATATGATATCACTGATTGCGAAACTTCCTCAGTCACGGATATCATCCCTCCATCTACAAGCTTAGCTAGTCTTGTCCCACAAAAAGCCATCTGCCAAGACAGTTCTCAGTCTCTTAGGGTCCATGGCCACCACCATAACTTTGGTACCACTTGCCAGATTTCACATGAGGGTTCTCCAATGGTCAGTCAGAAAATAACCCAGGTCTTGCCCATTCATTCTTACCAACATTTGCAGAAAAAATATTCAGTGGTGGTTAACTTAACTTTTCTACTTCTGCAGGGCTTCACTTTTGTCCTACCGTCTCCACAAGCCACATTGACCACACATGCCTCTAGATTGAGGCATGGGGTTATTATCTGGGAAGGAGTGTCCAAGGCACATGGTCTTATACAGGGGTCATTATTCGCATCACTGTCTTGGAGATGAGAGCACTCCTCCGATCGTTGTAGGCCTTTCAGGACTCTCTTCTCTTCGATGTGATTTTACTGCAAACAGACAACATGGCTGTTTGGTGCATCACCATAGAGGAAGGAACCATATCTTACCCGTTGTGTTTAGAGGCCGTAAGAGTATGCCAGTGGGGGATATCTTCTCGCTGCTTTCTGGCAGCAATACATATCCCAGAAAAGGCCAACATTCTTGCAGATAGGTGGAGCAGGTCCATTCTGCTTCTTCACAGGTGGCCACTTGATCCATTAGTAGCAGAGTAGATTTTCAGTCATTGTGGTCATCCTTGTTGGGATTTCTTCATTTCCCCTTTCAACACCAAATGTAACAAGTTCTTTGATCTCATCCCCATGGGGGGGGGGTCCCCCAGGGTTGCTCTGATGCACCCTTGTCCTGCAGGACTTCTTTATGCCTTTCCTCTAATATTGTTGATCCCAAACGTTCAGCAGAAAGTCTCAGTATTGAAAGTCTCAGTCATCCGCATAGCCCGTCATTGGGCCTCTTCAGGTATGGTTTCTCTTCCTCTGGCCTCATCTAATTCACCCACCTTTGGACTTGGGCTCAAACTCATACTTACTATCTCATCCGTTGGGTCAACTTCACCCAAATGTACAGGCCATCAAACTAACAGCATAGTTTCTCCAATTCCTGTGATAGTTTGTTAGTCTAGGTTCTCCCCTTCTGTTGTTCACATTTTATCTTCATCACAGAAACCTTCTATAAAAAAAAATTTACAAGAGCAAATGGAAGAGTTTCCGTTTGTGCTATGGAGAAAAACACTGATACTTTTTCAACCCCCATTACTTTGATTTTGGACTCCTTGCACTCCCTTTTCATGGTGTAACTAGCTACTCCACTATGAAACTTCATTTAGTTGCCATTTCTTGTTTCCATGTTGGGGAAGGTCATACTACTGTGGCTGCTCTTAGATTATCTAAGGCCTTTCTCCAGGGCACTTTCCTTCTATACCCCTACTTTAGAGATCCTGTCATGCCATGGGATCTCATTACTGTTTTGTCATTTTTGACAGGTTCCCCCTTGTGAACCTGCAGCTAAAGCCGAATTAAAGTTTTTGTCATGGCAGACTTTATTACTAGTGTCTATTACTTTTGCCAAGAGAATTTCAGAATTGCATACATTATCTTCTAAACCTCCTTATTTAATTTTTCACGAAGAGCAGAGTATGTCTGAGGCCCTTTTCATCCTTTCTTCCTAAGGTGGTTTCTGAATCATCTGTCAATCAATCTTTCCCAAATTTCTCCATCCAGGTCGAATATTTTTTGTATTTGTTAAATGTTCATCACCAGATGCATTTTTACTTACACCACACTAGATCTTTCAGGAAGTCTGATTTGGCTGTTCATTTCCTTTTCAAAATCCAAACCGGGACAAGTGATATCCAAAGCCTCCTTATCTTGCTGGCTGGCTCAATGTGCTTCCTTTGTGTCCCAAAAGAAGGGATTATCGTTTTCCTCAAACCCTAAAGCAGATTTAACCAGATCTGAGGCCTCCTCTACAGCCTTTTTCTCTAGGGTTCTGATTGATTTGTGCTGCTGCTACCTGGTCAAACGTCTGTACCTTCATGTCGCCTTGCAAACTAGATATCCAGTCCAGGTCTTGGGCCTCCTTTGGTTCAGCTTTACTCAGAAATATCCTTCCATGAAATCTCCTAAGGGTTAAAGTAGCTTCAGATTCTGTCCCATATGTAAAGGAATGGGTGGTAAAGACGATATCAGTTATGAAAGTTGTGTATTCACCATAACATTAGACTGTGTCATATTCTGTCCATTCCTGTACTACCCTCCTGCCATTCCCATCCTAACAATTTTTCCTGATTCATCATTTAGAACAGCAGCAGAACTCCAACAGTCCACTTGTTAATTTGTATAGAACCACCCTTTTTCTGCTGGTGCCACAGTCCAGTAAGCAGAAAGCACATCACTCCAAAGGGAGCATGGAGCAGTTGAGCAACCACTGAAATACACTCCAGATTGAGGGAGCTGTGATTGAATCAGTCTGTCTAATGGCACTGGCTTGGATAATTGATAATCTTTTACTACCTCTATCTTTTTAGTCTGTATGTGCCTTCACCTGTAGCTGGCTACAAGAATTACTGCTGGAAATATAAAGTTGAGTATATATTTTTGCTCTGTTTTAGTGATATTTAACAATCCTGTGCTGCTCTTAGGTTGTAGTTTTTAACAGTATTCTGCAATAGCTGTGTTTTTTGAACATATCTCGGGGTTTCTTTACTTATCTTTACTTTTGTTCTGATTGTCTTCATTTTTTTTCTCACCAGCCCGCCCAATTGTTAGTGTCCCTAAAACTTGGTGGCTTTTGAGTTGCCTGCCTCTACTATAAATTTCATATTGGACTCTCCTCCCAGTCCCATTGCATCAGGTCATTCTGTTGTGTACAGTGAGATCATTTGGGAAGGCCCACCCCCTTAGTTGAATTATTTTCTGTTTCCTCCCTTCTTACTTAACTAAAAAAAATAAAACACTTTATTCAGATGTTTCAGAGGATAGCCTACACCCTACTAGCTGGAAATTGCTGGTTGAAGGCCTATTCTGCCTGTTATTCTGAAGTGTTGTAGTTCTGGCTTAAGCACTTGTGCTTCAAAACCAGTTGTATTACATTAGGAATATTTGTGGTCTAGACTCTTATGGCAGGGGAGTGTGGCCTACATCCTTCTATGCTGGGAATTGCTGCATTATTTGAACTGCTTTCTGCTGTTGTGACTGATTTTATGCACTTAGAATTTCTAGTACTGCTGCAATTTATAGCATAGGCTAGATTCAGACTCGCTGAATCTAGACTCTTTGGTATCACTTGAGCACTAATACCAATTCTTCATTGAGATACTGAAATATCTGAGGCATCCATTGCTTCCAACTAACTGTAAGTGCCTTATTTTGCTCTAATATTGCACTTTTAATTTGTATTTGCATTCCACTGTCTGTTTGAATTGAACTATTTGTTGTCACATTTTACTGTACACTGTACTAGTTCAGCTGTAGCACTGTTCACTTCCAAGTTTGCTATTTCTGGTTCTGTTTTGTAACTTCTGAGCATCAACTTCAAGTCACCTTTGTTGGTGAAGGCCCTTCTGCACCCTTGTGTGAGGAGAGCGCTTTCTGGGTCCCATCTAATCGAGGATAATTGGACTAGAGCTCAGAGAGAGCATTCTTATTGGCTAATTTGAGTTAAAAAGGGTATTTTCTTGTTTGTTTAAGCCCTGCATTTCCACTTGCTTGTGTGTAGCACTGCATCATGCATTGGTGGTTATAGACGCAAACATTTTGTTTGTTGAATATTCTCTTTAGCAGTTTGCGTGTGGTCCTCCAGAGGTTTTTCGTGGCCCTCCTCTACTGTCAGGTGGAACACTAAGCCTAGCCTCAGAGCTACCAACATACCTGTCACCCACTAGCCATTCCTAAGTGTGAGATATTTTCCTGATCATATAAATTTACGTACCACTATGGACACACAATTTCCCACAGTTTCTCCAGCCAGCTTGGTTGACCTGGACATCCTGAGGCAGTGTAACAACTATCTCATGTTCACCGACAACCCTCTACTCCTAGTTCACAAAAACACAATGTGTGAGAAATACAGCTATATTAAGAACCTTGAATCCGTGCTCTCTCACACACCGGTCAGCATAGCTGGCCTTAGGCATAGGCCGACTAGGTGGCCGCCTAGGATGCCACTGTAGTATGGCTTTTCCAGTATTTATTTGGTGTAGGTAGACTAGGATGGGGCACTAGGTGGTGTGGTGGGGGGCTCCGTGGAGGCCTTTTGCCTAGGGCACCAGTTGACCTAAGGCCGCTCCTGCCAGTCAGTGCATGTGACAATGAGTGGGTTGCCAGCATGCACACCTCACCTCCTACTCCACCCAAACCCACATCATACATACCTACATATGCGGTGGTCCCCTTACCAGAAACATACCTAAACACCAGAGACCTCCCAAACACAAGCACTCTACACAAAATACTTCCTCTGCAGAATACATTAGATATAATAACTCATGCACCAGTGTCTCACTGGTCAAACCCTGATGCCAGTACAAAACTCAAACACATTAGTCATAGGTGATTCCATTGTGTGAGACACTGATGTCCCTCTCACCAGGCTGGATAAGGAAAAGGTCATGGTCCGCTGTCTGTCAGGTGCTAGGATACGCCATATTATACATGCAGTCAAGTCTCTCAGTAACAGTTACTGTTATGACCCCATCATAGTTCATGTTTGGTGAATGACTTGAGATGTACCTCTCTGGACTATTTGAAGACAAACATGACTGAGCTCTCTGACTGTGTGTCTCAGGCAGGTGTGCCTCTAGCCTTAAGCAGCATTTTACCTTCACATAGGATGATGCCACAATACAAACAGAAAATTATTGACTTCAGTAATTGGTTTAGCTTCTGGTGTCATTCTAAGGGGATCCACGATCTGTCAGCCTGGGATGACATGATCGACAGACCTTGATGCTTTTTCAGAGAAAATCTTCATCTGTCACCTCTGGGATTTCAGCTACTGGCTAAGGCTCTTGCCACCCCCATAGTGGCTTTTTAGGCAGTGTCTCAAAGACAAAATTCCCAAAGTAAAAACTCCATCTAAAAACAACCTCAAGGTTATGCTGCTAAACACCAGGTGTCTCAACAAGAAACTGCACTCACTGTCCTTACCTTGGTAGACACAGACATTTGTGCAGTCACAGAGACCTGGTTCAAGGCTGTGGAGAGCACCCCAGCCATATCAGGTTACACCTCCTTCCACACGTTCAGACCTCAAATTAAAGGTGTGAAAATTAAATAGGTGGTTTATTTATTAAAGATAAATACACCTCCAGATTGGTTAAACCATATGAGTCCCTGGAAGACTATTCAGGTGCAGTTAACTGTTGGTAGGACACCTATTCAAGTCATTGCCAGCTACATGATCCCCTCCATGAATCAAGACACCCAATCTGCCTATTTGGATCTACAGTCCATCAAGATACATCCAAACACCATGGTTTTGGGTGACTTTAACTATCCATTCATTAACTGAGTAAATTTAGTGCTCAAACTCACTTGCTCAAAGGTTTGCCCTGGACCCAGCTGGTCGATACCCCCACAAGGGATGCCAGCATCCTGGATCTGGTGCTTACCAATATGGGGGAGCACTATAGCACTCCCACTGTGAGGTCCTCCCTGGTGAGATCTGACCATAAATCAGTCTCATTTGAAGTAACTATCACACTTGACACCCCCCAGCAGCAACTAAACTAAAAAACTTCTCCAAAGCAGATTATAACCTCTTGCGGGATGGTATAAATAGCTTCACTGCACCTCCTCCCTCAGATGGAACTGGCAACTATGCAGAGCTCTACTTCAGTGCTTTATACAAACACATGTATAAATGCATTGACTCTGATGTTCCTGATGTGACCAAAAAGAGCAAACCTGCCTGGGTGCCATTAACAGGCTTTACAATAAGAGGAAGAAATCGCTGTCTGAGAGTAAGAGGGAGCGAGCCCTCCTAAACTGGAAACACTCCCACCTCGGCTTAAGCAAGCAAATAAGACTTATGAAGTCCACCAAAGCAAGCTACTAGTCCAAATTAGCTTCCTCAACAAAGGACAACCACAAGGGTATTCTACAATTACACCCATAACCTAAAAGGAAAGGCCCAAGCTTGTGCCGAGCTGGTAGTTAATGATACCACATATACTGAGCCTGTGGACATAGCTAACCTGTTGGCCGACAGGTTTTGTAAAGTTTTCAGTCTTCTGTTCCCTACCACTCGTACCCCATGACATCCCTACCCCCTGTTCCCTACCTTATATCTCTAAAGAGCAGGTCATAAATGCCATCTTTAAGGCCAAAAACACATCATATACAGGACCTGATAAGATCCCAGGCTGCGTACTGAATGGGCTCCAATATGAGTTAGCAACACTGTTGGGTACTCTTTTCAGTCAGTCTAAGCACCGGCTTCATACCAGCTGAATGGAAAACAGCCATGGTTATTCCCTTGCACAAAGGAGGTGCTTCCACTGACCCCAGGAACTATAGACCTGTTAGCCTTATCTCCAAGGCCATGGAGTGAATCATCATGGAGTTTATCAACAAAGATGTAGGTAATCTTCAAACACATGACCCTACTCAGTTTGGATTTGTCAAAAGGAGATCTTGCCTGATAGTCACCAAGGCCCTGGACGAGGGGAAATCTGTGCCTACACCCTCCCTGGACTTAGCTATCCCCACTTAGGCGTCATTGACAAACTCACCCAACTAGGCATCAACTCTTATATTGTTAGATGGGTCGGTAATTGTCTCAGTGATAGAACTCGTATAGTCAAAATAGGGGAATCCACCTCCAACAGCAGACCTGTAACCAGTGGTGTTCCACAAGTGTCAGTCATGGGACCTCCACTGTTTGGAATCTGTTTCTCCAAAGTGCAAGAAAAAACTAAAGGTCTGTGGCTGAGAAAGTTTGCTGATGACTGCAAACTGGGAGCGGTCATAGAATCTCCAAATGATGTCAAGAATCCTGCAGAGAGAGTCTTGCACAAACAAATGATTTGTGCCAAAGTCATGGCTTTAAACTTGATGCAAAAAAAATGTATTGTCATTCCTTTTTGTAAAAGCAATGTTCCTGCTAACTACCACACCGGTAGCAAAACCTTAAGTCTACATTCAGTGGTGAGAAACCTGGGCACACCAGTTGACAGCAACTTTACCTTTCACCACCATGTCATCACAGTGGTAAGAAGGCCATTCTATAGTGCTCATCTCATAAGTAAGGGCTTTACCTCCAGAAAAAAAGATTATAACCTCCCTGTACTCTTCCCTCATCAAGCCAATAATGGAGTACAACGCCCCTTTTGGTATGTACCTTTCCAAGCACCTGCAGCAATTGGAGAAACTACAAAGTTTCCTCCCAAGGAAAATTCAAGGTCTTCAGCATGTTTCCTATGGGGATCATCTGAAATCACTGTCAGTTTATTCTGTTTCATGCAGCCTACTCAGAGGTGATCTCTGCCTTGCATACAAGGCAATCTCTGACCCAGCTTTGTTGGAAATGCATATCCATAAGTCAAATGGTACATGGGTTACTCACTGTTAAAGACCCTAACTTGGTATGTGAAATTAATAAAACCTGCTGGAAAGACAGATTTGTTTCCCAGAGGTTACCACACTTTTGGAACAGAATCCCACTTCACTTCATGTCAAACAGAGCACGTCACTGGCCCTCTTCAAGCTGGACGATTGGATGGGTGACTGTAAATTCACCCTGAGGGTTCCACCTGTGTCACTCTTGGACAAGGACAATAGATGCTGATCATGGAAGCAAGAGTAAGAACTTGGCTAGGCTTGTAAGGGCTTTAGGGCCATTAGCCTTGTAACTTCCTATGATCCTGTTTGAACTGAGATGCCATAAAATGCTTTCACTAGGAAATCCTTCTTCAGTAGATGACACACATTTTCATTGTGTGTGCAACCAAAGGTGTCTATCCAGATTTCCTTTCACTTGATCTCACTCCTGGATTACCTTCATTCATTGTACAGCTTAGACTCCACTTACTCCTCCATCAAAATCCATGCTGACGTCTTATCGCATTGTTTGCCTTGTACTACTCAATTACCTTGCTTTTTCCAGGTGGAGCTTTTTTCTTAAAGTAATTCTTAGTCATGTAGAAAGATTTGCCACCCTGACACCACAGCGTTGATTTAGAAAAGTTAAATGTTCATCCTTGTGAACCTATCTAGTCATGCTCTCATGATTTTGTCTTGGAAGACCAATTCTCGCCAGAGTTGTTGTTCTCTTTCGTCTGTTCCCGTTGGGGGTCGCCACAGCGGATCATCTGTTTCATTTCTTCCTGTCCTCTGCATATTGCTCTGTCACACCAACCGCCTGCATGTCCTCTCTCACCATGTCCGTAAACCTTATCTTAGGCCTTCCTCTTTTCCTCTTACCTGGCATCTCCATCCTTAGCATCCTTTTCCCAATATATACCCATCATCCCTCCTCAGCACATGTCCAAACCAAAGCAAGCTCGCCTTGCTGACTTTGTCTCCAAACCGTCCAGCTTGAGCTGACCCTCTAATATACTGATTCCTAATCTTGTCCATCCTTGTCACACCCAGTGCAAATCTTAACATCTTTAACTCTGCCACTTCCAGCTCTGACTCCTGCCTTTTCGTCAGTGCCACCGTCTCCAACCCATACAACATAGCTCGTCTTACTACCCTCTTGTAGACCTTCCCTTTCACTCTTACTGGTACTCGTCTGTCACAAATCACTCCTCACACTCTTCTCCAGCCATTCCACCCTGCCTGTACTCTCTTCTTCACCTCTCTTCCACACTCACCATTTCTCTGAACTGTTGATCCCAAGTACTTAAACTCATCCACCTTCGCCAACTCTACTCCCTGCATCCTCACCATTCCTCTATCCTCCCTCTCATTCACACACACACATATTCTGTCTTAGAACTGCTGACCTTCATTCCTCTCTTCTCTAGAGCATATCTCCACCTCTCCAGGGTCTCCTCAACCTGGTCCCTACTCTCACTAAAGATCACAATGTCATCTGCAAAACATCATAGTCTATGAGGCCTCCTGTCTCATCTTGTCTGTCAACCTGTCCATCACTATTGCAAATAAGAAAGGACTCAGAGCTTGATCCTTGATGTAATCCCACGTCTACCTTAAACGGATCTGTCACTCCCACTGCAGACATCACCACTGTCACACTACCCTCGTACATATCCTGTACCACTCTTACATACTTCTTTGCCACTACTGACTTCCTCAAGCAATCCCACAACTCCTCTCTAGGCACCCTATCATATGCTTTCTCCAAGTCCACAAAGAGACAGTGCAACTTCTTCCGACCTTCCCTATATTTCTCCATCAACAGTCTCAGAGCAAACATTGCATCTGTAGTGTTACTTATTCAAAATAGGTTTCATGCAGACATCAGGATGTTCTAAGCTGTACTGTTTTTCATAAGGTTATGCTTAATTGAGAACTTATCGCTTCATGCCTAGAGTGATTTCTGAGAGGACTTTAAACTAGTCTAAACAATTCCCGTCTGTTTTTCAGAAAAAGCAAGTAAAAAGGCTGACTTCTGCATAGTGTTTTAGCACAGACTTCTCATATATTACCTGCCAAAGACCTGCCTATTTCAGCAAATCAGATCAAATGCATGTGTCCTTTATCAGATCCAATGAGCAAATCTTTGTTTAAATGGTTGGGGAGCTGTATTATTTTCCTGCTGTCTTGTAAGATTTTATAAGGATTGGTGAGAGAATGCTCAGCCAGGGCAAGAGATGTTTCACAATTTATTTCAGGGATTTCTCATCTCAAAATATTTGAGAGTCTGCAGCTTGCAAAAATGTGTATACTTTTATAAAGTACTGCATGTTAACCTGTCAGTCCTAGAGCAGGATGAGATTCTTTAGGGTTGTTCTCAAAGGTCTTTTTGCTGTAGCATTCTTCTGCCTTCAGAGGATACAAGGGCACAGCTGGATTTATGATGCACAGTTTGACTAAATGAGGGTAGACATCCTTGTTAAGTACAGTGGTACTTGTAGGGGTCTTCACCAAAATGCGTGAGACATTGTGTGACGTGGCAGAAATCAGAGCAGCCAGATGTAAAACCGAGAATGGTCTGTCAGTTATGTTTGCAGTTCATAGAGCATCGTACATCATTCTGCAGGTGTAATCACCTTGCTGCTACAGTAGAGATTGTTTTAAATGACATACTAGGTAGCCTGCTCAGCTTATGAAGCAAATGTCATATAATTTAATTCTGGTTACTCTCCCTCCATCCCCATGGATAGCACTGGAGAAGTTGCTATGTATAGTTCACAAGTTTTGTTTAGATGTTAGTTTTATTTTTCTGTGTGTTTGGCTGTATATCTGTGCACAATATGAGCTTGTATGCATACGTTAGTTGGGACTTTTGTATGCTGGGGTTTGGTTCCTGCTGTCAGTCTGAGCTGAAAGACATGCTCCTCATTAGCAAAAGTTTGTTCATGATCTGCAGTGAGACTGATGTAGGCTACACTCCGATTGCAAGCACTACTAGAAGTTTTACACTGATATTACAACTGAAGAAGGTAATAAGGCAGATATGTTGTAACTAAATACTTGTGCATTTCTTTCTCAGGTACTTACTTTTAAGCAGGGCACTTGCTCAGATGAACTACTTTGAAACATTTGAGTAACTAACCCTTGATGCACAAAACCTGTGGTGTGCATGTAGCGACACTGGAAACGCTAGCAAAATGTTTTTTTACAAGGATGAAGTTCTCTGTACATTCCACTTTGAAGGCTTTTCCTCTCCATACTCCCTTTATTTTTATAATAAAGTCCAGCACCATTTAAGTGACAGACGTCTTTTTCAAGTTTCTGCAGATACAATGAGATTATAGTCTGTCTGTTATACCACCGCTACTGACATGACTGAAATTGCTTCTCAGCTATGAACTTGCATTCCTTATTCATGATGTCAATTTTGAATTTATTTGATAAGCATTACTTTCTTCCCTATAGTCAGACGCAGTGCTGTCCACTGTTATACTGTGGCTAGTGTCAAATGATGGTAGTCAGCTGAATAATGATGCTGCAGTTAGAGCTAAAGATTTTTTTTTTCTTCAGCGGTTCTTCACCCAGCATGAACTGTCCCTGTTTTGCAGGAGCATTCCTGTTTTTAGGCCTGTTTTACCCCTTCACAAGATGTCCCTATTTTCAAGCTTCATTTACTCTTTCCCACAATTTTCTGAATCCCCCTCATGCTGTCTAGTACATAGCAAACCGCACTACATTACGTCCACACTTACTAGTAGCAATGATAAATTAAACAGGACATGCATATTACATATTACATTTTTGAAGCAAAAATAAATGACCTTATGTGATAGAATTTTGCAATGCAGTTTTATAGAGTCTTCAGATTTTACAGTTGCTTTGATAATTTTCTTAAAATTTTCCGTCATTTTTTTAAACATGTTTCTGTATAGTATCCTATGTTCCTACTTGGGGCAAAAAGAGTTGCATGATATATGATGTTCAAACTTTATGCTAATTGGATGCTTTTCAGGGGCCTTTGTTCCTATTGTCAATTTCTGCAGGTTGAGATAGATGCCCAGCATAATTTGCATTTACCAGGAAAGGTAATGGTGTGGAAGGAATGAGTTTAATTGTAATCTTAAACCAGAATGCAAATACAGTTACTGCTATCACTAATTCTGATAACAGAATGACATGTTGCAATTATTTCATTATGTATAATATGCTGTCAGAATTCATGGGGGGGTCAGCATGTGTATTTAATGCTTGACCAAAGTGTCTGTCATTTTTAAACTTCATGCCTGAAAGACATTGTACTGTATTAATTTCTTGACAGTGCAGTGTGCTGTCAAAGTAAATAAAAGTGAAACACGTAAGAAGGAACAAAGTTATACCTAAATAGACATGCGTAGGAAGTTGGCCAATGTAAAAGTTCACAGAGAAGTTGGCAGTGGGAACAAAGAACTCTGTAGGCTGCTGTGTTGTTTTAAGTAGGCCTTGCACAAAAATAGTATGCTATTAATGGTTTAAGTCTTTTGTAAAAGCAAACAACATTTTATATGCAAATATTTTGTATCTACTTCTGCATCTGTGTTAAAGCTTCTTTGTACACTTCCTTGTTTTCTGACAGAGTAGCTAATGCCTTGAGATGCCTTCTATTAACGTCTGTGGAACAGAGTTATGGCCATTTCTACCTGCAGTATGTTTAATTTTGTAAAGAGTCAGGGATACTGGTAACAAACACCTTGTTGAATGCTACCCTTAATTAGTTAAATATATAATGCAAAGTGTAAGGAACATACATTGATTTTAGTAGAGAACATTCCCAAGTTCTTGCCATGCTGTCATAAAAACATAGGGTATAATTTTGATACAGTAACAATTACAGAAATGAAAAGATACATAAAGTGCTTATTTATATTGTATTTAAAATAGTAATCACATGTTATTTTGTGCTTCAGCAATTTGAACTACACAGAATTCATCCAAACACTTCAAATTAAAAAAAAACTGGGATAATCCCTTTAAATGGATTACCAGGATTGAAAAATGTATTCATCTCAAATGTCATGAAGTAGTTAGGGCAAACATTGTGAAATTGAAAAAGTATGACAGCCAAATAAAGTAGAAATGGATTTAGACACAAGGTTGTTGACTATGGTTTACAAAAGCCAATGAACATATGAACAAAGCTGACAAAATAGTTGATATATGACTTGGTTGTTGTATTAGTTAGTATTTAAATGTTGTTCTTTAGAACATTGAGTCAAGAAACCTTTATTATACTGACAAAACGGTTCAGGCTTTGCCTTTATGACTACACCATGATAGGTATGAGTAAATCCAAACTTAACATAACCATGCCCCTGTCCTGCTAACTAGCTTTACTAACTAGCATTAAACAGTGGAACTACAATGCTGTGGCAGTGATTTCGAATGTATGCATTACTCCTTTGTAGCTTGCAGATTAGCTCATAAGGGCATTTGTATCTAAAGTACATGGGAAGGCGGCATACCTCTCAACTGTACAGTTTTTCGCAGAATGTCCAGATTTTTCTCTTATATTTTTGGTCTGCTTTCCATAAAATTGTGGCTTTCTGGCAAATTAGTGGCAAATCATTAAAGACTGAAGTTAGAAAATAATGACAGGCATTTAAGTTTCAGACTTCATACCCTTCAGAAAAATTTGTGTTAATGCAAAACCTGTTATTCTATCAACTTTCTAAGTTTGTAAGAGCAATATTTAAAAAATGTCCCTATTTTTTGGGCATTTGTCCCGCTTTTATTCATATCTTTGTCCAGATTTCGTTCTCTGAAAGGTTGAGAGGTATGGAAGGCGGCAATAATTATACCAGTATCATTCACAGGTTTGTGTGTGTGTGTGTATTTTATATATATATATATATATATATATATATATATATATATAAAATGATGTGTGTATATATTGATTAACTTTAATAGTTGTCCTTGTTGCAGATTTCATCTTCACAATAATGTCACTTGCCCTTGACTTAAAGAAACAGTAAGAATCGCACCTTCCTCTTTTGCACGGAGGGTTTGAACGCTGACTGTGACCCAGGTAATCAGGGTTTAGTTAGCATCCCCAGCATGGGTGGAGTCAGACAAGGAAGGAGAGGAGTGAAAGTTGTGGCCCACTCACTTTACACTAGTGGGTGTCATTTCCCTGTTGGAGACCAAGGAAACCACCACCTTATGGTTGAAGAAAGGATGGCAAGGCTGCTTGCTGGCAGTGTCCTTTGTGGAAGTGAAGGACCTCCAGAGCTATCACCCATGGCATGCCCCTTCCCTTGAGATCCTAACATGATCAAAGGACATGGATCCATAAAGAAATACTTGGGCACCCTGATGGCTATCTAAATGAAGTTATCTTCTGGTTGACCCTTGCCAATATGATGGAGAAGGAATGGGCTGATTAAATGTGAGGGGGCTTGCATAAAAGAAAACTCCACGCTAAAAGTGAATAACTGGTGCCAAAATAATGAACTGAAACTAAATACCAAAAATGCTTTACTTTTACTGTTTGGAAAGTCATCTACTCCAGGGAACTACCACATTGACAATACGCAACTAAGAGTTAACCCAGGTGAGTGGGATTTGGGAACTTATGTGGACAGTGACCTAACTTTTGAACAACATGTGCTCATTGTCATAAAGTCCTTCTGTATTGCACAACTTATAACAAAAGGGATTGTGCCTAGGTCATTGGGTGTCATTGTCCCCTTTTACTAAGGCCTCATTTGGTTATTCATCAAGTACAGTGCTTGCTTTGGCATCTATCTGTCCAGACATGCAACAACTGGAACCCACACACATACTTTCCTAAAAGGATACAAGGCCTAAATTATATGTCCTGGGAAAGCTTACTCAAAGCCCTACACTCTATCCTATAGACTGCTAAGAAGTGAACTATGCCTGGCATACAAGGCATCATGTGACCCAGTACTGATGGATTTTCTGCATATCAACAAGGCAAATATCAGAAATACTCTGTATAGGGATCTAAATCTCTTCTGCAGATTAAACAGAACGGTTTGAAGAGGCAGGTATATCTTGCAGAGGATAGTGCTGCTCTAGAACAGACTCCCCATCCACCTAAAACAAAGTTTATCCCTGTTCATTTTCAAATGTAAATTGGATCTATGGATGGGAACCAGAAAAGTTACCACAGGACTGCCCCCCATACTACTAATGGACAGAGCCAGCTACTAAATGCTTCACCCCATGTACAGATACCCTCAAATTACTTATTCTTACTAGGGGTAACTTGTAATTATCGACTATGAGATGGGATAGGTTAATTCAAGCATCAAAAGGCAAATGGCTAGGCTTAAAGTAGCCCATAAGGGCAGCTAGTATTGTACTTTCCTTTTCCCTTGAACCTGTAAAAATCTGCATTTTTCATAGTATTTTGATATTCTGGGTACTACTTTTATTACAGTATCTATGTTATGTTTATGTCTTATACCCCAAAATGGCTGTCTTGAGAACTACCGTATTGACTTGATGCTGTTTTTCAGGTTTTATGTCTTCATCCCAGAATGGGATTTGAATTCCCATAACATGCCACCACCTAGATGTTAAAAAGCCGTGGATTCTGTGCTGTCTAGCTTAGGTCAAATGCAAACTGAGACAAATTCCTTTCTGAAAACAAGTAGCAGAGAGAGAGATAAGATGAACTTAACATTAATGCTGCCAACAAACCAGGCATCCACCAAGTTTGTAAAAGTATAAAACTTTAATACACAGAGTACACAGGATAAGCGCTTTCACAGTTTGTGCTTCATCAGATCCACAGAATAAAACAACAGAACCCATTAAATACTAAAACATGTGCTTCAATTAGCCAATAGAATACAGCAGTCAATTATTGATGTATACTTCTTTTTTTAAGATTTTTTTTAAAAGAACAGAGACATTAAGGCTAGGCAGTTTATCTGCCTGTAACTTTACAATCCACCTTGTCTCTGCAGTTTCAAGTCCATTTTTAAAATCACCATGCCTTTTGTTAAAACCTAGCAATTGCAACAAAGTCAAAACTATGATCAGTAAAAATAGAAACATGTTTGGCTAGGGCATTAAGTGTTATGTCTAATGTCACCCATATGCTGAAGAATGCGCTGTTTAGGCATCCTAACAGTTTTCCCCACATAGAATGAAGTGCAACGTTTACATCTGGCCAAGTGTACAAGTCCATGGGACTTAACAATCAGCATAAAAGTCAGGTTTAAATGTAACATCATATACTGGATGCTGAAAAACTACCCTGGTAGAAATGTGACAGCAGGCTTTGCAGCCCCTACAAGGATAGGTTCCCTTCCGCTCAGAAGACAAAACTGGTCTAACCGTAGATCTGTAACACAGTTGTCTCTTCAGAGACAAATTGTTCTTAAATACATAACTAGGTTTATCACCCACTATAAATTTTATTTTGTTGTCTGAGAGTAATATGGGCCAAAATTTATTAACTATGCTGCAGACCTGTTGCACATTATTGCCATAAGTCAATGAAAGTCTAACTTTACGGCCAGTTGAGTTATCATGGGGTGACTTGGACTCATATGAGCATTTAAAGAAAGGTTTGCCCTTGCTTGATCTCAAGGAAGCAACCTCACCATATATAGCATTCAAATCCTGCTGCTTATAGCCCCTAGCCAAAAAATCATTACTTAGTATATCCATAGCTTCAAAACATTCTATATCCTCAGTGTGTAAACGAAAAATTCTAAGGTACTGACTTTTGGTGATATTGTTAAAAACATGGCTGGGATGCATGCTATTATGATGAAAAAAAAGTATTCTTCCTACATGGTTTCCTATATAGGGAGGTTTTAATAACTCCATCAAAAAGGTCAATTTTCACATCTAGAAAGTCTGTAGTAATGGCTGAATAATTCACAGTAAATTTAAAACAATTACTTGATGTTTCTAAATAATGGACAAATTCAAGTAAATCAGCCTCAGAACCTTCCCACAAAACAAATATGTCATCCACAAAGCGCTTGTAATATAGCAACTGTGTGGAGAAGGGGTGCCCACTGAGGACTACCTCACGCTCCCATTCCGCCAACACTAGGTTTGCATAACTGTTAGCGCAAGGAGGCATAATTGTTGAGCCCTGTTACTTTTGTACAGTTTTTAAGCTTATATATACTATGACTCCTCTTTCTGTTCAAAGTGTAGAACTTTGCCGAATCCTTGTTTGTATATGGATGAATCCTTCTAATACTATTAGTACATTAATATTACTCTGCATGTGAGAGTCCTGCTCTTGTTTTTTCTCCATTCGCTATCTTTCACTTCTCCTTTTTCCCTATTACTAGTAGCATGGCAAAGGAAAGACATTACTTATAAATGTAAGATCAGACTCTCATCTTCCGAATCCGAGGATAACCAGTTAAGGTAAAACTCACCTTATCAGAGAATGTAGGAACAAGCAGTATATGGCATCAGAGATCAGGAAAGGACTCTTCCAGTCCCCCTAACAGACATGTCTGTAGAGCTGACCAAATAGGAAAGCAAATAGAAATTATTTTTTCTGCTGCCTTAAAGGTGTTTTTTTTTTTTTTTTTTTTTTTGCAGAATGTCCAGACTTTTTCCTCATATTTTGGTCTGTTCCTCATATCTGCAGTTTTCTGGTAAAGCACCGAGGATTAAAGTTACTAAATAATGAAGTACAATTGAGTTTCACACTTCATATCTTCCAGAAAATGCATGCTGATACAAATCTGTTATTCTAGTAATTTTCTAAATTTATAACTGTGATATTTAAAAATCTGTTCCTATTTTTGGGATTTTGCCCCTCCCCCCCCCCACATTATTTTACATTTTTTCAGATTTCTTGTGCTGAAAGTTTTGTGTCCATTTCTCCTGGAGACTGTGGCCAACAGTTTGTCATTTCACCTGTATGCAGTGCAGGTTACTTTAGAAGTGTGGTATTATACACCTGCCATTGATTTTGCAATCTGCCTCCCTGTCAGTGGATGGAAATAATAAACTGGCATCAACCCCACTGATATTATTAATAGCAAAATCTATCAGAGTATCAGAAGATGTTGATTTCTAAGGAGCTGGCATTAGTTTAATAATCCTGTAACAAGATCCTGCTGACCTTGTCCAAGAGGAAACTTTTCCCCTTTTAGGAATTATGCGGTATTCCATAAATAGGTGGACTATATTAATCACTTTAGTAAGGTTGGAATGTCTGGACTGTGCATGCTTGTGTGTTAGGAGAGGAGTGTGAGTATTAGCGCCAATGTCTCCGGTCATCCAGGTAAAATGGTGTAGTGGGTTTATGAAGACACCATAAAAAAAACTTTCAGTACTATTTTATGCAGGAAGCATTCCACTCTGAAAACTTGTATGAACTCCAAGATCACACAAAAGCAGTGAAAGTACAAATTTGCTTTACCCACTATACTGCAAACGTTCACACAGAGATGTTAGTAAAACCAACTCTCGATATTCTGAACATGTAACTAAATTACCCGGTATAGATTTACTCACTTTCATGGATTTAACAGTCTGTGGACTGCAACAGTATTGATGTATGTTAGCTGATCTGTAGGATAATTAATGGGGAGAACAGTGTGTTTGTGCGAGAACCCAGAATATTGGGGATGTGGAAGTGTTCCCTTTTTGTCACTTTCCCCACTACTGTGGGATCTTCACTTTGTACGGATATGCAGAAAGCTTCTTTATTTTTAAGGAAGGTTGATGGTGTGGGGCTCATTTGAGTTAAAAAAAACATATGGCCATCATCTCATTTTGTTGATGAGTAGAAGGGTCAAAAAAACAGTCTGACAGTTGGTATTATGGGTTATGATTGACACTCAAACTCACAAGTATTGCTCAGTATGAGGTATTTTCTTTAGGTAGTGGTTGTGATTGTGGAGTTAGTCTATATAAGTAAGGTGGTATGAAAAGCAGACCCCCCCCCCCACACACACACACATAAAGCCTTAGTAAGAAGCCAGTGTTAAACACTAGCAAGAGCATACTGCATCTAAATACACCAATCAGGAGAAAAAAATGTTGTTTTCTTTTTTCTTTAGAAAGCAGAGTAGAGATGTGATATAAGTGAAGTGTGTGTGTTGTGAAGATTCTGTGATTAGAATGGGATGTGGAGGCAAGGGAGGTTGCATTCAGCAGATAAGGATGACTTGAATATGAATTGAATGTGTTTTCATAGTGTAGTGGTCGCTGAAAAGATATCCAAGTTGTGTTTGCAATTTGGTTGTTTTATGTGTATGGCAAACTGGAATGGGAGATGTGTGAAGACGTACGTTTTTAGAGATAGTTTGGGTTTCACTGTAAGATGTGTTCCTGTTTGAGCAAGAACCACAATAAAATTGCTTTTGCTATTAGTAATGATTTTTGCAATGGTTGTTTGAGAAGTGATCACTTAAGTCAACCAATCTTGAAATGTTCATTTATAAACACATTTATTTTGCAAAGTGCTGAAAACTGCCTTAGGAAATCCATAGAAAAGGTCAGTAAAGAAGGACCCCAGCATGTTGTGATTCGTCAGTACTCCTGTGTTCCCCAGCATTGTTACTAGATGTAAGAAAATTCACTATAACGCTATCTTACATTAATGTTACAACAAGAGCACTATTGAATTTGGCAGACATGTGTACTATGGGTATTCTTCAACGTGTGACACAGGAAATAAGTATAATGAATGTCAGTAAGAAAAGTGCCTCAGAAATGTTACACTTGATGAAGAAAAAAAAATCGGATGCTGCCTTAAATATGCTGTCTGTTTAAAATATTTAAAAATAGATTATTGCCTTTTTAGGTAGACAGCATGAGTCTTGCCTAAAGTGAAAGTGGTGCATCCCTCATCACTCCAACATTTCACCCTTGCAAAAAACTTAAATCATCCCTCCTGTTTGCCAGGAATCATGCATCCCCCAGATCTTCCCTTAGTCTCTTAGACAACCTTACCTTTGTAAATGTGCTGCATTTCTGCTTAGCTACCTCAGGACCGTGTTTTGCCAGTGACTTTCAAAATGAAAACATTCTTTATATCCCATTACGGATAACTTTCCTAAGGGTTCAGCCAAGTAGATATGTTAATGTTGTATATCTTGTACTGTTTTACATTACTGCATTGAAACATTTAGCAGGCACTTTTCTTATCTATGACGTCCAAGCATTTGGCAGGCACTTTTCTCATTTATGACATCCATAATCAGTATTAGGAACTCATTTTGTGCAACTGTTTCTCACATTGTACCTTTATACAAGAACACTTTTTTTATTTGTTAACCAGGACAGAGCAGTGATCCATATGCACCTTTTTTGACTCTGGTGGCATTATCTGGTAATGACTTTTAGAAGCTAAGGGGTTCAAACTCTGGACTACAGGAAGCATGTCATTAGCAGCACATAGCCTTAATTCTCTGCACTAATTGTTGCTGTCCTTATGTTGCATACACTTTTATATTGATGACTAACATTCGTCATTTTCTGCTTGACTACCCAGGATGTCTGAAATCAGTCCAAGGATCAGTGCATTACACATAATTATTAAATCATATATAAATGAGTACATATTTTAACTTACTCAAGTGTAAGTGATTGTTCGTATCACCTATTTTTTTAATGGAAGAAGATGAAAGAAAATGAGTAACTTCTAAATGTTAAGCCTTCTTTACTGATTGGTTTAGTATCCAACACTGAAATGTAGCTTACCTCATAGGAGTGCAGACAGCATGACAGGTTTAGAATTCTCCATACTTTGCTGGAAAATGTAACCAGTAAACAAGAGACCAGATGTACTGAAGCCTTGTTCCATTCTTCTTTGTAGCAGTTGCAGCACCTACCAGCTGTTAAACATTAACTCAGACTATGCAGTCAGTCAGGAAAATCTGCACTTGTTTCATATCGTGCGACTCATGCAGAGATAGTTGTCAAATGTCAACTGTTTGTTTGCCACTTTCTTCTCTTGAGGTTTTACTGCTTATGAAGTCAGCTGTAAGAGGTGGTGTTTTGCAGTTGGTTTCTAACCGGGTTGTCTCCACCTTCAAAGCCGTAGTCAATCATTTGTGTGTACAGGGTGTACAAGACTTCAGTGTTATCTGTACTAGCAGTTAAACAGCCCTGTATATATTTTGACTTTGTCGTTTTTGCAGTGGTTTCCAGTGAAAATGTTGGTCTGGTGAGAGCAGCTTTCTAGAATGCAAGATTGTTAAAAAGTCAAAAGTTGTTTATGCTTCCTCTTCACTTGCTGTAACTTGTTTTACAGTAGTCTTCCTAGTGTGGTGTGCATGAGTACATTTAATGTGTAGCCATGCTAAAAAGATATGCCTGAGGCAGCTAACTCATGGATCATTTTCCTGCAGTTATGCAACATGCTTTCAGAACTTTAACCTGGGGAAGCAGTCTACATTTAGTGTTTTTACATTCACGTTTTTGCCCTTGGAGTTAAGCAGCAGTGTTTATGTGTGGTAGTTTGTAGTACTGTGGCAAGTCAGAAAAGAGTGTTTTAATATGTAGAGAAAGATAAATTATTTGCCCTTTAGTGAATTAAGCTACTGTGGTATTCTGTCACTGCAGAGCATGAGTTTTAGTATTTCATGTACATTTACTGAGTGGTTAACAGGGAGTCTGTCATTATACAGTTGTGAACTGTAAGGATCTGTATTGCAAAACACCAACCTCAGTATAGTAGACCTGTGCACATACACAGTACTTTACTTTATCCATGTCTATATTGCATTGCTGTTCTGCATCTGTCCTGGGATTTCCCAGTTCCCAAGTGGTCTTTCACTCCTGTTTTCTATGTTTCTTACGCTGTCTGCTCCTCCTCCTTGTGAGGAAGAATGGCTTCCTGACTCATTGTTTGCCTCTGATGTAAAACGTCTTCTGGGAGACATCCTGCCGAAGATGCTTGTTGTGTGTGAGCACCCAGTCATCCTAGCTCTGTACTTTGCCACACAGGAGGCAGACATACTTGAAAAATATAGAGCCTAACCATCATGTTGCTCTCTGGTTCTATACCTTGGATGCAGTTTGGGTTAGTCATACCAGTTGTGCAAAAAAGTGAAAGTTTTTGATACTTTCCCTCCACATACACCAGAAGAACATTTTATGAAGTTTTGCTGGGGAGATTCATTTGCTGGTATAGATAGTAGTAGATGGTGCTTAAGATGCTAGCTGTGCCGTTGTATCAGTTGGCTAGCCATACTGTAGTACTGTATAATTCTTTTTAATAATGTAAAGGGACACAAGAAAGAATACAGTAACAGTACATGCATGCCATTCAGAGTTGCACTCAGCGAAAATTTGCAGATGGAGTGAAAAAACAAGTTGTTATATCAAAAAATTATCCATTCTTTTGGTTACCTTTGATTTATAAAGTGTAAGAAAATAGCTGTCTAGGAATCAACTTCCTTTACTATAGCACCTGAAAAGGCAACTTATGAAAATGTAGCGATGCCCAAAAATTATCTTTTTGAGGGGAAAAGAGCAATCTGCATGCTTGCTGCTTAAGTCCATTATGTTATTGTCAGGTTTGTTTGTTAACATTGTGGAAAATTAAGAAACAGATCTTGCTGGATTTAATGAATATGGGTGAAACACTGTAAAATTCTTCACTAATTAACTTTACATGTTGTTGTGTCTTTCGGCTTTTCCCAGTTAGTGGTCACCACAGCAGAACTCCGGTTCGCTAATGATTGGTAGTTGATTTTTACGTGCCGAGTTACCAGCCCTGACGCACAACCTTCAACGAAGGTACGCCCATTCACGCATGTCTCCATGCAGAAGATGCTCCAGCTGAGAATTGAACCGGACAGCATATGGTATTAAATAGTTTTTGAGATTGAAAAGGATTCATTGTAATCAAATTATTGCCACACTAGAGAGGAGAGTTCTGCTTCGCATGTGTGGAGCTTCCAAGGTCATGTTTGCATACATAATGATTAAGGCTTCTTGTTTTCCTTGTACAGCAAATACTTCCTAACACTGATAATTGGCAGATTTAAAATTGAAGACTATCCTTGACTAGGTATTTCCTCTCCACTAGTCAGAATTTGGATTATTTTCATCACGATTCCATGTTTAGAAACTTCTCCATTACCATACAGATGTGCAGTGTTACATAGTACATACTACAGCAGTTACATAAGCATGCATGCATACTAACTCACACATCAGATCTTAGTCCTTACTGCTGTTAGTAAATGGTCTGACTTTGCATGCCTGAGCATCAGAAGCTTTTGTGTCCATCATATTACATGCTGAGAATCATACCAGCCTTGTTTCAAATGTGCTTGAGAAGAACATGCTGAAAACTGCTACATGCACCAAAATGCTAAGTCCAACTACTCAGCATTAAAGTTGCGAAAAATAATTTGCGCACATTAAGAAGGTGAAAAGAGAGCTCTTTATAGGGCGTCTGGTGAAAGGATCCATTTTGTAGCCTTAAGCATAAGCTAGAGCCTTGCCACAGGGCAGGCACATAGATACAGGGATAGATCTGAGCCTCCTGGAAGCAGATTGTGTTTATATGGTCCCACCAGGCCCTTCAAGTTGTGAATTCATCCTTTTCTAGTAAGGGTTTGAGCCCTAACCAGTACATTCGATCTTTGGATTGAGGATGGTATGCCCTCAACTCTAACCATGGGGAGTGGGTGCCCATTCCCAAGATGTTTGTGCCACCATGTGTCAAGATGATCAGCTGGAGCCTTTAGGGAAACAAGTCTGAAGCTAAGATCTGTCACCAGAGTCTTCCAGTCACTGATTGTGGTATTTCTTACCGAGGCTCTCATGTAGGGTCCTTTTGTGTCCCAACAAGTCGAGGTTAAGGAAGGTCCATGTACTCATCATTTGCTTTGTTGATTTATGTGAGCACCACAATGGCAAATTTATTGTGCCTGTTAGCAAAAAAAAAAAAAATAGCTGTTAATATTAAGAAAAACTAAAAGTCAGCAGTTTAAGTGGTGCAAAAGGTAGCATGTTCGCCTTTGGTGCAGAAGGCTGTGGGTTCTTTTCCCACACCAGGTCGATCGATTACTAATCGTGCAGTGCAGGATAAGGAGTAGGTGCTGCACTCCTGAGTGTATTGTCCTTTGAATGAGATGTTAAACCAAGGACCCATCTGCTTGAGTTGGAGATAGCTCAGATGGATTTAAAAGATTGCATGGTACCTGTCGAAAAGAGTAGAAGCTCCCTGATGTCCGTGCCAAATTTCCCCTAGGACTATAAATACCACCTTGGGTCACCCCTAAAAGAGGTTGTTAGCCTAGTGGGATTAGCCCAGTCAATAAAAGAATAAACTTTCTCCATATTTTATTTTTTTTTCTTCTTCTTTCATCAGTTGTTAATACTGGCACAATAATGCTGATTAATTTATCTCTGTTTTTACCACTCTGAATTCATCTGGCAACCAACTAAATTCCTGCTTTTATGTATATATTCTGTATATGTTACTGTAATCAAACCAACTAAATTCCTGACTTATGTATATATTCTGTATGTATTACTATAACCACTATGTGTAAAACTGTTTCTACTTCTGTACCAATTAATGTTTAATTTATTTTCTGCTTCAGTGTTCTTGTCGCTTTTCTCCCCGGGCCTCCACCGAAAGTGGTCTCTCTTAGGCCCAGTGGACTTTCCCGATAAATCCAATAAATAAATAAATTAAAAGCATTTTTGCAGAAGGGCATTCCCTGTGTACCTCCAACACCCCTTCGGCTGTAAATATACTTAACTGTAAGGTCTGTAACTCTCATGCTAATAAAATACTTCCAAGGATTGGCATCCTTACATTTAGTGTATATATACATATATATATATATATATATATATATATATATATATATATATACATATATATATATAGTATGTATGTGTGTATGTATATATATATATATGTATATGTATATATATATATATATATATATTTATATTTATTTATTTATTTATTTACATTTTACATTTTTTTATGCACTTGACACCTTCAGTCTTTTAAGTGTTCATTAATTGTATCACGTGATTCTACTTTAATGGTATAAATGGCTAGTTTGTAGTTTTTACTTTGTTCTGAAGAAGCCAGCTGACCAGGCTGACAAAAGCGCTCAACTTTGTGGTTCTCATTAAAATATTTTGTTCGAGTTTGAGCAGCAGTCTGTGGATTTTGTTTCTTTGCATCCTTACATGTAGTACTTGTAATAAGTTTGATGCTAGTGTTAGATCTTTGATTGTTGATAGAAGCTTGAAGAGTGAGTACTGAAGAATACCATAGTGGAGTCTGGTTTGAAGCTTGCACCAGCCTTGTAACTATTCTCTTTGCCTACTCTATCCTTTGTTAACACTTAGTTTATTGTTGTTTTCTTGTCTCATAATGCCCACTGCTGGTCTTTTATATGCTTGCCCTCCCCATTAGCTTATGACCATGTACAGAAAACATCATAGTATTTCCTTTACTTCTGGGCTATATGAGAACTCATAGGATCTCAGGACAATGGTTTGAGACTGGCAAGGTCAGTCAGTCCGTCCACCCTCTGTTTTGGAAGAAGTATTCTCATGCTTATAAGGAGAACTTTAGGTTGGCCAGGGATTCTTCTCAACTTCCCTCAGAAGTGCTTAACAAACTTTCTGGAGAAGCCTATAGAGTCTTAGCTTATCCTTTCCCTAGAACCTATCATTATTCAGGTTTCCATCAGAACATCCTGAAGGCTGCATGGCTTTGTCCCGTTGATCCCAAAAACCTTGTGTGTGTGTGTGTGTGTGTGTATATACATATATATATATATATATATATATATATATATATATATATATATATATATATATATATACACACACACACACACACACACACACACTTCATGAGTTTGCCCCAGTCATCCTAAAAAAAGTTCTTGGTCCTCTGTGAGACTAGATCACTTAACATCACAGTACTAATTTGTGTGTGTGTGTGCATGTGTCCATGTGCATTCGCATGTGTGCACATATGTGTGTTTGTTTGGTTTGGTCCAGAATGCACCCAAGAAACCACAATATTTCAACAAATTGTCTCCTGATATGGGGTCTAGAACTCTGAGCAGATGTGTCAGTAGTGTATTACTTGTGCTATGTCAGGATTTTCATTGGTGGATGATTTTCTGTGATTGTGTGAGACTTTGAGAATCATCACAATGAGCTAGTGCCTCATAAGGAGCTCCCTGGTCCTTCATTGGAGCAAGCTTCACTGCAGAGTAGTCTGTTTCTGCAGAACTCAAACAGGCCCAGTCTTAACTGTTCAAAGGGTATTGTAGACGATGAACAGGGTGTTTTACTTTTATTCCAGCCTGGTCCTGAAGTAAATGGACAGTTTTGTTCCATTTTGGATTTCTTTGATGTCAGGCAGCACATCTGACTCATTATGTTATGACAGTTAGTGTAGAGTGGCTCGTGTCTGTATTCTGTCGGAGTGCTTGAGTGGTAGTACTGGACATGATGTATGCCTTCTGGGATATCAGTATTTGGTGTGCAAAGAGAAAACAGCTCTATTTTCTCTGGGAGGGCATTACTTCCAGTGCAAGTGTTGCTGTTTTGACATTTTTTCCAATGTATTTGCTACGGTGCCTGAAGCTTTGCAGGACAAGGGTTGTATAGTCCAGATTTCCTTAGAAGCAGCCCTCCTTGGGTCACTCACATAGAAGCAGTTCCTAGAAGTGACCAGAAAATGGAGAAGTATTTTCTCATGTGTCAGAGAAAGCTGGACATTGTCCATTTTGCTGTTCTTACCCTTGTAGATGGCCCAGGATAACATGGTCATGACATCAGGGTTAATGACTCAGTACAGTGTTCACGCTCAATGTCATTTGCATTTTTTAAGTTTAATGGTAGCTTCAGTCTTTGTGATGATACAGAATCACAAAACGACACAGGTAGAAAGATATTAAATAACAGCCAAGGCCAGTGAAAGAGACCCAAACTTTAATATACAATGTACAAAAAACAATACAAGTTCCAGCACCTCAGCCAAAAAGGCCTTTCAAGAACCCTTAAAAGGCCTTTTTGGCTGAGATGCTGGAGATTATATTGGTTTTTGTACATTAAGTCTTTGTGATGTTGTTTATACATCTGTGGATGTGGGTATTGCAGAAGAGTGTGTAAGGTGTCAGTGCAGAGTGTTCACTTGATGTTCATTGTGTTACACTGCTGCAGTCATTACACTTGGGTTATCCTGCCATCAGGCGGTTCCCCAGTCGGCCTGAGTTCCAAAGTCTTGGTCCGGCGTCGGTTGCTGTTGCCTCCTCCCTGACGTCAGTGCGACAGGGGTATATAAGATGCAGCCAACACCATTTTCTCCAGTCTTTCTTGCCGCGCGGTGCCCAAAGCAAAATCAGTTTGCAAGTGCCGGTCGGCCGTCTCCTGAGATTTTCATTCCGAATCCAGAACCAAAGTCTTCTACAAAGCTAAGTTACCCCATTGGGGAAACTTTTTCTTGCCTCCGACCGACGTCAGTAAAAGTTAATAACTGTATTTCTTGTGGGAAGCAAATACCTCATAAGGATTTCCATTCCTATTGTATCCCATGCCTAGGCCCTGACCACGACGTCACTAGTTGTCGGTTTTGTGCTAGGTTTAACAAGCGCACATTAAACGTCAGTTTGATTTTGCCCGACATTATTTTGGTAGAAAATTCCAACTGTACCATACCATCGGAACTTCCGACGACCGGAATACACAAAAAGCGCAAAGACAAGGATAGGCATCCAAGGCCCAAAACAGACGACGAAGCCTCTTCTAGGCCAGTCGCCGGTTCTCCGGTTTTCAGCGAGGCGCCTTCACAGCCCCTGATGACCTCTTCCGTAGAACCACAAGCCGCATCCGACTCCCACGTGGAGATGGCCGGGCCTTCGGACGCACAAGTTTTTCAGCCTACCGAGACTAACCTTTCAGAGGGATCCGGAGTAGCTGAGCAAGCCACAGCTACAGAGGGTGTCTTCAGACCTACTCAGTTAAGCATTAAACCTTTAGCTAAGTCTAAGCCTCCTTTAAAGTGAAAGAAACAAATACAGCATTCTCCAGGACAGGCCTCCATGCCTAAGAAACAAATGCTCAAAATGGCCGAAGACCTAATCACTCTGATCAGGAGGTCCCATCCCCCTCCTGATAAAAAGGCCTAGACAGGATGCAGACTACGACTCATCCGACCAGGTGTCCATCTCTTCTGATTCATCCTCAGACCTAGGATGCTCCTTACCCCCTTATGAGGATTCTGATGCTGAGGAATCTATTCCCTCAGCCTCTCCACCTAAGGACTACTCCTTTGGGGAAACCCTACATACCATGAGGGAGCATTTCCACTGGGAAGGCCAGGATTATTCAGAATCCAAGAAAAGGCTGAGAGACTTCCTTTTATTACCTCAACACAGACCCCTTGCTGTTCCGCCAATGTTAGATATTGTGGATGATGTGTATACTGAATCCAGCTTAAATCCTGATTCCTTACCTCCAGCCCCTGTTAAACCTGACGGATACTACAGAGTCCCTGACTCACATAAATTTCTGTATAAAAGCCCTGTAGCTGACCCTGAAATTATTTCTCAGGGACCCAAAGGAGTTAAGGCCTCATCAGCCAAGAATCCATTTCCCTCTGACAGAGATTCCAGAGCATTAGACAGATGGAGAAAGAAAGTATATACGTCTGCAACTTCAGCAATGAGAGCCTTAAATTGCCAGTTTCACATGCTATAATATCAGCAATTTTTACTGTCGCAGTTAAAACATAAAATGCTTCCAGAATCTGATCCTCCTAATTTTAAAGAAATGCAGGATTTATTGCATGCAGCTGAACAAGTGGGAAAGCATACTTTGCAATGTGGTTTTGATTCTCTAGAGGCCTCCTGCAGAGCAGCAGTTACAGGCTCTGTAATTAGAAGACATGCTTGGTTAAAAGAACATACGTTACCAGATCATGTTAAAGCAAAATTATTGGATGCACCTTTACAGCAGGATGTGTTGTTTGGAGTTAAGGCAGAAGAGGTACTAAAGAAAATGGAGGATAGGGCAAAATCTATGCAAACGGTGAAGGATTTCTTACAGTTTCAGCCTCCTAGATTTAGCAGAAACTGGCCAACTAAGAATTGTTCCTTTCCAATTACAGACAGACCTTAAAGGGGAAGATACAGACGTCCAAGAGGTAGAGGTCAAACACAAGATACTTACAGGCTTCGACAATGGGTTGCATCAGGCCAGAAAGAAGGAGAAGACAGGCCCCAACCATATAAAAAACAGCTCCAATGACTTCCCACTACAGCTACCAAACAAATCCTTATTGGCAGCCCCCTTGTGAGAAAAACTGGCACTCTTCTACCACAATTGACAAATGATCACCAAAGACAAATGGGTTCTCAGCATTGTATTTCAAGGTTACAGGTTCCACTTTTACACTCTGCCAAGGTTAAAAGCAATGCCAAATCAGCCACCAAATCAATGGGCAGAGGCTCAAAAACAAATTACAGCACTCATCGATACGAGAGCTATTCAAAAGGTACCATCACAGGAGCAAGAACAAGGATTTTACTCGAGACTCTTTCTGGTACCCAGAAAGGACAAAGCCTGGAGGCCCATTCTGGATCTTTCATCTCCAAACACTTACCTGGATGTTCCGAAATTCAAAATGTTGACATTACAGCAGCTTCTTCCCATGCTGGGCACAAAAGCTTGGCTCGTGACTTTGGACCTCAAAGAGGCATACCTGCATGTCCCTATCAGACAAAACTGCAGAAGATACCTCAGATTCATAGTGGGTTTAATGCACTACCAATTCTCTGCACTGCCCTTTGGCTTATCTACTGCGCCCAGGGTCTTCACAAAGTGCCTGGTACCAGTAATTGCATTTTGCAGACAGAAAGGAATTCAGATTTATCCGTACCTGGACGACTGCCTGATTCAAGCAGAGAGCAAGGATATTCTTTTAAAGCATCTGGCGTTTGTAAAACAGTTAAGTTGTCTGGGGTGCACAGTAAACGAAAAGAAATCAAAACTAGTGCCCTCACAAGAAATTATATTCCTGGGTGCCAGCTTGAACACAACGGCCCAGATGGCTAATCTCATGCCAGACAAACAAGGACAACTGACTCAATTCTTTCAATTGATGGCAACAAAGACCCAACTCCCTGCAAGAAAAATTCTGCAGGCCTTGGGTTACATGGCATCTTGCATACTACTAATTCCATATGCCAGACTGCATATGAGGAAACTACAATGGTACCTAAAGAATGTATGGTCTCAACACTGTTTGGAAACAGTTATACCACTAATCCCTTGCCTTCAACAGGAGTTTCAATGATGCGGGCTCAAGCTTGTCACCTCAACAAGGGACAGCCTTTTACACAACCCATAGCTAGGCAAACACTGACAACAGATGGATCGGATTACGCCTGGGGAGCACACATGGCAGGCAAATGTATTCAGGGCACGTGGCCCGCAGAACAAAGGCATCTTCACATCAATCAAAAAGAGATACTAGCTGTACAAAATGCGCTTATAGCCTTCAAGGACCTGCTACATCCAGGACAACTACTACTAAAGACAGACAACTTCACAGTTATGTGGTACATAAGCAAGGGGGGCACTCACTCCTAACCCCTATGCAGACAAGCTTTGACCTTGTGGAACACAGCTATAAAACTTCAAGTTCATCTGCAAGCACAATTCCTGCCAGGAGACAAAAACACACTGGCAGACGACTTAAGCAGAAACATCATGGATCCCCATGAATGGGAGTTGAATCCACAAATATTCAGAATGATAACACATAAATGGTGGAGCCCGGACATAGATCTGTTTGCATCCCCAATAAACTGCCAGCTACAAAAATTCTGCACAAGGAGTTACCATCCACAAGCATGGAAAATGGATGCCCTCTCATTCAGCTGGGAGAACCTGCAAGTATATGCTTTCCCACCACTACCTCTCCTGCCAAAGATAAAAGCCAGGCAGGAAGACCCAAAGATGATCCTGATTACACCAGACTGGCCACACCAGCACTGGTACCCAATCTTAAGGAGCTTAGCACAAGAACCACCCTGGATTTTGCCTCAAAGCCCACATCTGCTGACTCAGCACAACAATCAAATATTACACAGCCAGCTAAAGACCTTAAACCTAGCTGCATGGAAGATTCCTTAGTCAAGCAAGCAATGCCCGTCTCCAAAGCTGTTATGGATGTCATTCTGGAGGCCAGAAGGCCTAGTACCAGGAAATCCTATTCAGATAAATGGAAGAGATTCTGTGCCTGGAACCAAGCTCACAGTCTTGACCCTCTTGTCCCAAACATTCCTCAGGTACTACAATACTTAACTGAGTTGCTGGACAAAGGACTCTCTTTTTCATCCATCAAGAGCCACGCTTCTGCCATCTCTGCTCATTACAACACGGATCCACTAATTTTCTGTAATCCTCTGTTAAAACAGTACCTCAGAGGGGCTAAAAACATAAGACCGCCCCGTAGAGCACCTACTCCAACTTGGGACTTCAACTTTGTTTTGGAGAAGCTAACTTTACTGCCTTTTGAGCCAGCCAACACAGCAGAATTGTAATATATCTCTTGGAAAACTGCTCTGCTCCTGGCAATAACATCAGCACGAAGAGTTTCAGAATTACAGGCACTAATGGCAGTGGAACCTTTCCTCATTTTCCACCAGGACAGGGTGTCTTTAAGAACTAACCCTAACCAACTTTTTATCCTAAACCATAGAATAAAGTGGAGAGACTACTGCACTCTTTGGACATTCAGAGGCCGTTACGCTTCTACTTGGATAAAACCAAAGTTTTCAGAAAATCTGAACAATTACTGGTAGCATATGCTGCAGGAGCACAGGGAAAAGCCATTTCAAAACAGACTATCTCAAAATGGATAGGTCATTGTATACGTTTCTGCTGCACATACCATGGAAAACCTGTACCTAGCAGCATTAGATCTCACTCCACCAGGGCAACCTGGTCTTTCACTTCATGCAGAAGTGTTCCATTTATTTTTACTGTTAGGGTATTAAGAGTTCTGATTGATTGAGCAAACTAATGACTTATCAAGAAGTTTGGAAACCAATATGTCTGATGTGTATTTTTTCTAACCTGTAACTGTCCTGAGATGGATAATTTATTGCAGTGAATCATTATGATTTTATCATAAATCTGTCCCTCTTTCTGCTAGTGTTAATGCCTCTTTTCAACACCTGATCTTGTGATAGCTGCGTCTGTATGTCTGTGTGGTAGTTTAGGCAGATAGTCTTCTTTCCAGATATAAAGTCCTAAATATAGTGAATAAATTATACTTTGAGCAATGAGTGTTTAATGTTTTCTTACATACTTTACACTGTTTCTCAGTGGATATTGTGCTTTAACTCAGCACATAAGCTCATGTGGTATTCAGTGATAAACCTCACCAGAATCTTGTAAATGATCAGTATCACTGATGACCTGCTTAACCATACAGTGCAGGATCAAAAGTATGATCCTAAATAACATTCTGAAAACTTGTCTGTATGTCATGGTTAGTACCTCATGTATTTAACTGCAGTAATGCCTAGCTCTTTAGTCTTGTTCTTCAGTTATGAGTCTTTGTTGCTTTGAATTTGTCCTGTGATCTTAGTTGTGGGAGGATTAGGGAAACCTAGCAGCATTTATTTTATTTTTGTGATATTTTTTCACTGACAGTTTAGTAGTATTACTTGTGTCCGTACCCCTCAACTGTCCAGATTTTTGTCTCATATTTTGGTTCGTTCCTCATAAATGTGTAGTTTTCCGACAAATCATTGAAGACTGAACTCACTAAATAATAGCAGACATTTGAGCTTGGCTCCATACCATCAGAAAATGCATGCTAATGCAAAACCTGCTGTTCTTTCAAGTTTCCAAGTTTTTATGAGCAATATTTTAAATCTGCCCTTATTCCTGGGCCTCAATTGTTTTTGGCTGTGTCTAGATTTCTTATACTAAAAGGATGAGAGGTATGCCTGTGTACCTTTGAGAGTGCCTTTGTCGGTCTCTTCTTCTGGCTCTGCGAACATCAATTTAGCAACAGCATATTTATTCCTCCTAACTAGAAAACTTGATATTTTCCAGTCGTTACTGCTCAAAGATGTTTGCTTTTTTCTGTTAGTGTTTACAAGCATGATCTACTGTTACATTTCCTAACAGAATTGTTGGTAATTGACACAATCACTTTATTACCTGCATCCATTTTACAGTCCTGAGTCAAGTTTATTCTTCTATTCAGTAGTATTCATATCATTAGGGAATGTACTCTGATTCAAAGCTGTGCCTGGTTGTACTGTGATGTCTGCTAAAGTTTTAATTTCAGTATCAAAACTAGTTTTCTAAGGGAAAAAAAATCAAAACCATGCAAGATGTCTCTGGGAAGAGGATGAGGAAGAAAAAAACTGTAATAAAATTTTATTTTTTGTGCCTCTGAGGACTCAAGTGCTCAAGATGCCTAAGTTGCCAGGATAACAAAGAAAGGGAGAAAATAAAATCCCAGTGTTAACTGGAGTACAAAAGTTGGAGATTATTACTTTAAAACTGTCTAACATTAGCACAGGTGCTGTACCTATGTCAGTCGCGCACGCTGTAGAAGCTTGGACAAACCAGCAAAAGATGATAGTGTCTGAACTGATGTGAGACATGCCTTTTACAGTCTTCCAAATGTATAAGAAACTGGCAGAGGACTGCATGAAGAGGATTCTATTTTAGCATGCACAGGGCAGGGGTCACTCATGGCAACCAACCCCCTTTGTTCATCAGTTTCATACTTTTAAGGAGCATTCACAGAAATGTTAATTATAATCTTTTCTCTAAAGACCTGAAGATGAGTTGTTATTTAGAGCTGTGAAGAGAGTTAGATGGGAGGGTATCTTCTTTTTGTTTTGATTATATGGTGTGTCAAGAATAAATATATGCTAAATTTTCTGTGGAGAATTCTGTGTGGCAGGAAGCTAGCTGGCTTTGGGCGTTATACATAGTGTTTTTAATGCATGCTCATTAACTAGCTTTTTTGTCAGATGGTATGGCTAGATTGTATTTGTTTTTCAGCTATCCTAATGAAAGTCAGAATGTTATCATTCCCTAATGTAAGCATTTAATTTGAGTTCATCAGTTGTATTTGCAGATTTTTTCACCTCTGCTCTGTTTCCTTAACAGTGTGTACTTTATTTCCATCCTACTCATACCTTTTTGAATTATATTTTGAATTACTTATTAGTCTCTATCTGTCCAATTTTTTAAAATCCTTCAAGTAATTAATGTCTTAAAACATATTTTGTCTTTCATTCGAGTAGGTCCTCTTGGACTTGGTTGCTTCTGTTACTGGTTACATGGGGCTTTGCTGGTAATGTTTGCTATAACAGTAGCGATCAGTAATGCTAATCATGTACAAAAAATGAATGCACTAGTAAAAGTAAATATCCATTTCTTGTGTTCGCATACAGTGAGTTAAAGGCAATTTACTAGTTGTGTCAGAGTGATTAATTTCAAACCTGGAGAGCCAAGTAGTATGCAAAGAAGTCCAGAAGGTTTAGCATTTTTACTTGGAAGTATTTTCTTAGATATTTTCATACCCAAAGCACACATCAAGAAGTTTTCCTCAGATCGATAGCAAATGCCAGGGGTGTGATGGGAAAAAGACAATTAATTGGGAACGTCTTCTGGGAATTTAATGATTATTCAGATTCTAAATGTTTCCTACATAGTGTTTTGTCAGAAATGGTGACAAAGGGAATGATTCTTTTGAGCTGGGGCATAGGTTCTGAATTGCCTAGAACACAGCAAGGTCTTTGTAAGTTTAATGCTACAGGCTGCCAGGAAAGCACTTCACTTACTAGAAAAGGGAACTCAAAATCTAAACCATTTGAAATTGAAATACTGAATATTGTAAAAGTGATAAAAGAACTGGAGGGTGGGATCCTTATAAAAAGAAAAGAGCAGATTACATAGAAGTAAATGGACTCTCTGGGAACAATATGTGCAGGATAATGTTCAGGAGGAGGAGTGAGGTTTAAGGGAAAGTAGGAATTGAATAGTTTATGAAATGTCAGAGTGAATGATGATTGTGAAAAAGGAAACACATGGCCATATTGCATAAAAAAGTTTTAACTATGATTTTTTTATATTAATGTATGTTTACCCATATTATTATTTTTGTTGTGATTTAATAAAGATGTTTATAAGTAAAAAAGAAAAAATGGAGAGCCAACGTGAATGTGTCAAAGAAGGCCTCAAAAACTTACACATAGTAAGGGTCAGTCATAAACTTGATTGACTTTCAGCTGAATCGAGACTGAGATTAATTTTCATCCTCAAGTTAAATTAGTGGTCATCCTTTGCAATCCTGAAGTGTGTTGTCTGACCTGGAATATAGAGTCAGTTTGAAGGTCATCATTTAGAATACCAATTTGGGCAGGGTCAACTGAAGGAATGTCTGAGAGAGAGATGTATGGCTACAAGTGACACCAAAGTCTTAACATATTCATGCCAAAAAAAAAAGTGCCATGAAAGGAAAGATGAACTTAAGTTTAATGTCTGTACATAGCGTAAAGTTACAGTCCAAATTTGAAGAACAAAGCATGCAAAAGAAATAATGCATAACTAAGCGGCCCCAATTTCAACTACTTTGAGTGAAGGGGCTACAAAGAAACCAATAGCAACTGCACTTCCTGCATTTAATTAGAAGAAAATGGCAAATACTGAGGGAGAAAGCTCAAATAGACAAAACTTGCAAATACTAACTTTGAAACAGAATATTCAATAGTTGGAAACAACCAGAAAAAAAAAGATTCAATGAATTGTTGTGTAAACCTCAAGGAAAGACACTAAAATTTTACACTAGTGAAAAAATAAAAACAGCAGTTTGTGGCCATTTATAGACATGACTGTCTTGTATGTGGCAAGAGAGATCTTTCAGGGTTGCACATCATTATGGTTAAAGGGGTGGGGTGTGACAAAGGGAGATACTTCCAGCACAGCTATCTGGAATGTTGTAAATAATTATATGTCATTTGTGAATATTAACATGATTTATATAAGATGCTTGTGCTACAACTGTATTAGAATTGTATGTCATGTGTATATCAAACTGCTGGTACAGAAGTGTGTGTTGAAAACGGTATTTGCAAAAGGCTTGTGTTTAAAATGGATCCAGGGTGTGCTGGAAAAGAATAGAAATGTACATGCAGCATTGTAACTGTATAGATTTTAGCAATAGAAACTGGAATACAGGAGGTTAACTTTAGAAAAAATAGCTGAATTTAATTTACTTTGTGGCTATGCAATAAAAGATGGCATCTTTCGGTTTCAGTACAGCAAGGAGACACGGTGCCTAAAACTTGGGAGCCTTCTGTATCTGTGTGAAATAATTTACTAGTCTTGAAATGTGAAGGAATGTAATTGTTTTATGACTTCCAGCATCTGCCAAAGATTGGAAGCCTGTGTATTTTCACAGGTAGATGCTAAATACTGTCAGGTTCCAGCAGTGGGGGTTTCACCTGGGTAAGAGTCGGATGACAAGAAGTGATGTCATTCTGCAGGCTATCCCAGCAGTAATATTTGAGATATTTATTTGAAAACTCTCTGAGGGAGGTAGTGCATTCTGTATTCTGTCTTGTACCTGACAACAACTACAAGAACCATTCACCACATCTACCATCCTCTATATGCAGTAAGTTTCTAGGGAATAATATAATTGTTAGATATAGTCAGGAATATAGCAAAGCTTAGTTTAGCTATGTTTCTTTATTTGAGACTGTCCTGCAATGTTTTAAATATTTCCTGTGGTTTTGAACTGTGATGTCACTGTAAATATATACTGAGTATTTTCTTGTTCATTTTTTAATTATTATTAAATATATTTAAACCTTTCATTGTGGCTCATTTGTGTAGAGATATTTAGCTTTTGAGAGTACTTGCCTGTTTATTTGGTGACTGTGTGTGGGCCACTCCTAATAGCCTTGCTCTTTGTCAAACTACCATTCGTACTAATATTAGTATTACACAGCAAGATTGGACTTCCTTTGTTAAGGGCCTTAAAGTAACTGATAAGGAGTTGTCTGGTGGCAGTGATAACTACCTTATAGTCTGGGCAAAAGGGGGCATAGCTAGTAAACTTCTGCCAGCCTTTCCCAGGTGTGTGCATGTGTGTGTGTGTGTGTAACACAAACCTCAGTGTGTGTGTGTCTCAGCTACTTGGACAGGGACACGCACTGGTTGGACAGAGAGGGTGCTGGAGGTCTTGCCTTGGCCACTCAGCTGAGATCTCAACTCTGTAGCTGTGCCAGTAGGAAGTCTTCTAGGGATCTGGAAAAAGAGTGAGAAACCCGCCCCAGACTGACTGTGGTCTCTGTGTGCTCTTAAGGGAAATTGTACTTGATGAAGAGAGCTGCATTTGGAAATGCTGTGTTTTCATGTCATCCTCCCAGTATATGTCCCCCACTGTTGCCAGTGGTGAGGATTGAGGCTCCTTGATTACTCGTCTAATGGTAGGGCGTCACATTGGTCATGGTATGGGAAGTTTTAAATGCCAGGCTGCATGTGCTTTGCCAACCTTAATCTTGAAAGTGGTGAAGATAGAACTCTTATCCCATGTTGTGTCTTTCGGCTTTTCCCGGTTAGGGGTCGCCACAGCGGAACTCCAGTCCGCTGATGATTGGCAGTAGATTTTTACGTGCCGAGTTGCTGGCCCTGACGCACAACCTTCAACGAAGGTACGCCCATTCACGCACGTCTCCACACAGAAGATGCTCTAGCTGAGAATCGAACCGGACAGTGTCTTACTGTGAGGCGACAACGTTACCGCAGCACCACCACCACTCTTATCCCATATCTGTACTAATATGCATTAGATGCAGAACACCACTGAAATCATAGTTCCATGATCAGTCATAATTTAACTGTTATCATGGTGCTTCAAAATTTAAACCATGGGTTGCACAGGGTCAAACGTCCAAATTAATTTCTTTCCAGAAATGTAAAGCTCAAATTTTTTCCCTCTCCTTCCAGTAGTAAACTGTGATTACAAACACCATATATTTAAAGCCATTAACACAACAATTATGGAAATGGAGGGCATGACTTGTAATACCACTCAACTATTATTCCTAGTATTATTTATGTGTTCTTGTAAGTGTTTCTTAACCAGTCTACATGTTTGACATATATATTGCCTTGGAGAAATACACAGGTAAAATATGGCAAAGGATGTGTCACATCTGAGTGTGTACACTAACTCCTCAATTTCATTTTTGTGGAGTTGATATTCATTACTTCACACTTTGAGGCATATGACACATGCTGCATTTGCATGTGTAAATACTGCACATATGGAATATTTTGTATGTACAATTAGTAGAACATTGCATGCATTATAAATTCTATGTATACTTTTTTGCAATCTTTGTTGAATTTTGGCACTGGCTCTTTAAAATTTTCTTTAGTTTAATAAAGTCGGTTATAAATGGTTGTTTGTACTCTTTGCAGTGATGTGATTTTCATTTATCCCTAAAGGCCTCACTTTATGCCAAATGGATAGGAATTTTTGGTGGACTAAAATTTGTTTCATGATTTTTCTGAGCTATGATACAGAATTGGAATTGCCTAGATGTGGTAAGGCCTTGCTGTGTCTGATAATGGTGGCAGCCAAAAAAGCAATTACTAGAAAATGGAAATCAGAATTTAAATCAGCTATACTGGAAGTAGTGAATATAGTAACAGAAGTTAAACAACTGGAAATGAGATCTTTAGAAAAGGGTAGGAGCAAACTACATAGGAAAAACGGGAATTGTGGGACCAATACATACAAGGGAGGAATGAGGCCTAAAAGAGACAGCAGGACTTAAATGAGCTGTGTAATGTTTGAGTGAGAAAGATTGGGTAGATTGTAAGTGATCTATAATGTTTGCAACTGTGAGTGTGTCAATATGGTTTGTGATGTAAAATGCTTGTGTTGATGTGGTTTGTTTTCATTTATTTAAATGTACGATTACCTATGTAGTAAGTGATGGTTTAATAAAAATGTTTCTTGTTTAAAAAAAGGCAGGAATTGAATAATTTATGTAATATTGATTAGCTTATATGATATATAGCAATATATGTGAAGTAGAATGCTTTTATGGTAATAATAGTTTGATTACTTTTATATGAATGTAAATTTGCCTATGTCACAAGTGATAATTCAATAAAGGTGTTTGAGGAAAAAAAGATTATTTCCATGTACCTTTGTATAGTCGTGCAATATACATCAGCATGAGCAGGCAGCTATCTCAACTCAGCTGGGAACTACTTTGATGCCAGTAATAAGACGGGCTCTCTTTAGCTTATGTTAAGTTTCAGCTGTAGGTATCAGTATGATATTATAACATCTTATATAAGACCTTCCATCCTCCTTTCATGTTCTGACTGGAAGTGGAATTTACTTATCTGTCTTATACCAAAATTTAGCAAAGATCATTCAAGTGTATAACTAACTTAAGACCCCTATGTTTTCTCAAGTAGTCCACTTAAATGCAAGCTTGATCTTCATGGCCTGTTAGTTGTTTCTTCTAAACAAGCAAAAAACGTGGATGAAAACAAATCTTCAAAGAGGCAACACATAGAAAATAAGGATTCAGCAGCATGGCTCGAATAAAACAGCTACAATAAAATGATAGAATGATGGTCAAGATGCAGTAAAACAATGTTCATTCGATAAGCACTTTCATGCCTTTATAGCACTTCATCAGACCACATAAAACCATAAAAACACACAGCTTTGTATTCCTAAAATCCATTTCTGAATCACATCAGTTAGTTACAATTAAATCAATTGATTACTTAATAGGGCGAGATTTTAACACTGGTTTTAAAGGTATATTTTCATCAAGTCTGTATTCTCTGTCAGCCTGCAGTACAGTCATCCATTTCAGTTCTGTTTTGTTCTCAGTATCACCAAGTCTTAAATCTAAATGCACAAATTGCAAAACCATAAACTTAAAATTATGTGTAGAATCAAGATTACTGACATGTTTCACTATGGCACTAGATTCCTTAGAGTGCTGTATGTTACAAAGATGTTCCCGAATCCTTTCTCTTAAGGTTCGATTGGTTTTACTCGCATAGAAGCATGGACAAGCTGTGCAAGTAGATAAATACACCAGATTACTACTAGTACAATCAGCATATAAATCACGCACAAAACGTTTTGCTGTTACAGGATGAATAAAATATCTTTCAGCTACAGCATAATTGCAAACTATACATGATCTGCAGGGGAATGTACCAATGCATTCTGATATTCTCTTGGCACATCATTCCCTTTGTAACATATTAAACGTTTCAGGGGCTTTATATATTTTTTAAAGAAACTTTGGTTGTTCACCAAGTCTGTCTGATCCTAGCATCAGCTGTTAGGATCGAACAGTTCTCTTTAATAATTTTGCATATTGTGCATTGAGATTTAGGGCTTACTGATATTGAGAACAGAACAGAATTGATTGAATTGAGATGGATGTTTGTACTGCAGGCTCATAGAGAATCATTTCAGATATCGTTTTATTGGAGCCGTTTTATTCAAGCCGTGCTGCTGAATCCTTATTTTCTGTGTGTTGCTTTCTCAAACTTTATTCACATTCCCAGTATCAACAGTCTTTCTTTCAGTTCTTGGTTTTCCATCTGTGGATTTTAAAAGGCATCCAAGTGAATTGTGGGGTTATGCTATAATTCTTTCTGCTTTCTTTTTACAGATGAGCTGTACTCTTCAATCTTGGAATTTTTTTTTTTTTTGGTAATTCCTCATAGATTGTCAGGAAGATCTTTTCTTTCTCATCAAACCCTATAGGCCCCAACACTGCAGCAGATGCACTTTCTTGAGCCATATCTTAGAACCACTTTTTTTTTTAATGCAGCACCTTTTTCTTGTCTTCTGTCATTGTTTTACTGTGTGAATTTTTCACTGATTTTTTTTTACAATGAAACATTGTCTGGTTAGTTGTCTAGTCACGCAGACTTTAAAACGTAGTATATGTTGTAAAACCGTACTGAAAATCTCCACTGTTCTAGCCATTTTTAATGTAGTTGGTTACAAAATTATGATAGTTTTTTTTTTTTTTTTTTATCATCACACTCTGTGAGCAGTCAGGTCCAAGAACATAGCAGAATCCAATAATAAGATAAAAACCAAAAGGACCCAATGAAGAGGCTGTAGTTTCCAGTTTAAAAACACAGTTTTAATCCACAAAAAAGGAATTACTTAAGCACTTTCGTAGGTACAAATCCCACTTCAGATCAGTCCACCTTTGAGGCCAATAGTGTCAGGGAGGAAATGGTGTACAGAAACGATCTCCATATATATATATATATATATATATATATATATATATATATATATATATATATGTATGTATATAGCGAGAGAGAGAGAGACATCGAAGGCCAATGTTGAGTAATATTTATTAGGTGCTGAGAAATACAGAGCATTTTTTAAAGGATTTATATGTCTTTATGAATAATAGAAATAAGGATGAGACATTTATATTAGTGGCAATTGATATATTGTCCCTTTTCACGGTGATACCTAATGAGTCGGGTTTAAGGAGTTTAGAGAGATTCATTAGGGCGTACTCTAGTACTGAAGAAAGACATATACATTTGTTAATAGAGCTAACTAAGTAGGTTCTATACAACATCATCTTTATTTTTGATAAGGATGTGTTTTGGCAATGCAATGGCGTAGCTATGGGCACTTCATGTGCCAATAGCTACACCAATGCAGTGATGGTTATATGGGAAACATAATTTATGTTACAGGGACCATTTAAAGAAAAAATATTGTTTGTGAGAAGGTTTGAGGATGATCTTTTTATGCTATGGGGGGCACTTATGAGGAGCTACGGAGATTTAAGGGGTACATCACCAGTAGTACTTCTTCTTTGAAGTTTACAACAGTACATTCAGAAAATAAAATTAACTTCTTAGATGTGTCAATAGATGTGTCAATAGTAGTTGAAAACAGTGAAGAAATATATACCAAACAGTATGAAAAAGTTTGTCATGTTAATCATCTTCTGTCTAAGAATAGTATGCATCCACCGCATATTTTTAAAAATGTGGTTAAAAACCAAATTTATAGAACCTCTAGGCTAAATGTGTGTGGTGATGATTTTCATAAACTAACTGAAGTAGTTAGAAATGATATGAAGGCCAGAGGGTATACTGAATCATTCTTGGATATCAATATTCAGCAGGTTGTAAAATTGACAGTCCAATGCTAAGCTTTACTTTTCTGAGAATACCTTTAGAATATTCTACAAATGTAGGAATATGTATATGGATATTGTAAGGAAATACTGGGGAATTCTAACCAGTGATAAACAGGTTAAAGAGATGATAGATGTGGAGCCAAAATTTTTATTTAAGAATAATTTGTCCCTGAAAAGGAGACTATGTTATCCTAAACACAGTGCTGGAACCCCAGCAAGAGTAGGAACTAGCCATGTGGACATTGTTCGTTCTGCAAATATATACATGTGCACAGTTTACACACCCCTACTATCATAGAATATATCATTTTCATCTCTATGCTACCTGTGAAACTAAACAAGTGGTTAATTTAGCACATTGTTTAAAATGTAAAACATTCTATGTAGGGAAAACTGGTAGGTACTTAAAATATAGAATCAAGGAGCATCTTTACCACATTAATAAGAAGGACAATTTAAGTGCTTTAGCTAAACATGTGAATGAAACTGATTCTGGGGACACACTTAGTTTCTAGTTATCAGCAGGTCATCTGAGAATATTAGAGGTGGTGACATACGAAATGTCACAGAAAACTTAGACGCAGAATGGATACTAAGGTTGAGAGCCAATGCTGATTTTGGAATGAGTGAATGTTCCCCTCAAGCCTTTATTAAGAAAAGACCTTTTACTAGGTGAAAATATGTGCAATAGGGATATACATAGTAAATAATTAAATTTTACATATTTTGTAGAGTGTGTATTGCAATGCTTTATATATTTTTTTACATATTTTTAAAACTTAAGTACTGTATTTAAACGTGTAGTCAAATATAGGCAGGTAGATGTATAATATCCTTGCCTTGAACATTTCAGCATGAGTGTAGTTTTAAGGTGATGTCACTACTTAATTACTTCAGGTGTTTTTGTATATGTATTTAAACCATTCCTGTTTGAACAGTTGTCAGCATCTGAAGAAGTGGGATTTGTACCTACGAAAGTGCTTAAGTGCTTTCTTTTTGTGGATTAAAACTGTTTTTTTAAACTGGAAACTACAGCCTCTTCATTGGGTCCTTTTGTTTTTTATTTTATACAAAATTATGATAGATGTCTGCGGTGGTGGTGCTGCGGTAGCATTGTCGCCTCACAGTAAGACGTTGTCCTGTTCGATTCTCAGCTAGAGCGTCTTCTGTGTGGAGACATGCATGAATGGGCGTACCTTCGTTGAAGGTTGTGCGTCAGGGCCGGCAACTCGGCATGTACAAATCTACTGCCAATCATTAGCGGACTGGAGTTCTGCTGTGGCGACCCCTAACTGGGAAAAGCCGAAAGACACAACAACAACAAAATTATGATAGATGGAGAAGTTCAGAGTTTTCTTCCTCAATCAAGGGTTCAGAACACAGTGAATTTGATGAAAGTGAAGTGACAATGTTGCACAGCTCTGTTTTCTAAACTATGCAACTCTTTGGGTCCTTGGCAGCTTCTGTGGTTCTGAAGGCATACTTATACATAATAGTTGTTTTAGCCTTAATTGTCCACTGACACTAAACCTAGGAGGCTGTAGATGTTTATATTGTTATTTTAAAACATTTTTATCATTCACCTGTGTAGTAAACTAACTGGGAACATCATCTACATAGAAAAACCTTGCCTCCGTTGCATCCTGGGTTTCAGTCAGGTGTGATTGTGGTAGTAGGGTACAGCTCTGCAGCTGGGTAGTCCACAGGGTGTGGAGTAGTTAGTAAAAGTGTACTGCAAAGGAGGTCAGCATTGTTGGCGCTTCACCATTTTGGTGTTTAATTTACCTGTACACCTATAACGATTCTGACAATTGGCATGTTAATAATGTAGTACTTAAACAGAGAAGCATCATATGATATCCCCAAGCAGAATGTTAATGAAGCTGAGGCAGTTTGTCGTGTCCTGCAGTCTTTTTCGCTTATCATTATTTCTCATGACTCTGTCAGGAGGATGACATTCTTGTTTAACAAAGACCTTGGTTATTAAACTATTAAAGTGCAATCATCTGTCTTATCAGGCTTTCATAGTTGCTACAGTAAAGCCCCCTTTTTCAGCATAGTTCTAATTTTTTTGTTTATTTTTCATGTATGCCCCTCCCCAAATCATGAACCCGATTCCTATGTGAAAACTTGCAGTTATGCTAGAAGTGCTGTCCCCTTATTTTTTTCCTGTTTTTGACATTCTCTCCTGCAGAAAGTAAGCCCCCATGCACCAGAGCACCTTTTGTTTCCTTTTAACTGTGGCTATAAGAAGGCACCTAATGAAAGAAGTGAGAGCAAGGGGTGTTTGTTACTGTTCTGCAGGGAAGAGGAGTTTTTTTGTTATGCTAGTGTGGCTGATTGCCCACTACGGTGCCAGGTTCAGGTGCATGTTTCAACCCACTTGTATTGCTTGCTATTTAAGCAAGCAGTCTTTGGCTAGGCCCATGTTCCTGAAATTCTCCGTTAATACAGTAGTGCTGCGATACTGTACCTTTCTCTATATGGTTGAACCAGTTTCACCCACTCACTGTTATCCTTCCTTGCTCAGCTGTTTCAGCTTCCACATTTCTAGGCAAAACTAGGCTAGTCTGGGCATAATGAGGGATCCATCCCTGTATTTGAAAGAGCCAGCATGCCAACACTCATTTAAACTTGCATCACTGATCGACCTAAACTTTTTGTTTTAGACTAAGACTCCTTTTGTCTTGGCTGTTCCATCAACTAGAAGTGTCACTGACTACTACTCCCTAAAGCCATTTCCCAAATTGTACCAGTCTGTAGTTTCAACTAGTCCCACCTACTTGCTAGGAAGGAAGTAATGGGATTATTATTGCTAGTCACTGACAGTGTGTGTCTTGTTTCCAGAATATATTCCCATAAAATATTTCCATAAGTGTTGTCATTCACCGGGAATGGTGAAGGAAAAAGTGCAACAAGGCCATGTGTATCACATTATTTGAGTCTCTGACTCATTGTGACAATTACAGGGGATGTTATAAGAAGTACTATTTTCTTATCTGTTGCCATATTCCATATCTCTGACAGTTTGTAGCAGTGCCCATGGTTGTATGTCTACAGCTTAACGAAATACTGCAAAATAGTTATAGCTTCAGTGGTGAGAATACCCCATGACAGGAAACCCCCGTAAATAACTTTGTATCTTGGAGAAAGTGTCAGAAACCAAGGGGTTTCATGTTGATGTTCATTTCTTTACACAAGTTATGTTCCTGCAGCAACAGCATGGTAAGGTATGATTATATAATTAGATGAAATACTTAATTTGGCAATGTATGTGTTTTCTACTGGAGCTCGTACAGGCAAAGGTGTACAATTAGACAGAACAGGGTGGATCCACAACACTCGAAGCCAGTTCAATAATAATACTTTATTCTGGAAGTCACACAGGTTGAGCGCTTTCATCTGCTAAGATGCAGATTTCTTCAGAACCATTAACAAGGCAACAAATCAAACATTAAATACTTGCTTTGGCGCCAAACTTTGGTTAATTGAATTTAAAATAAATTAAAACGGCAATGTTCTAAAAACTCTTTAAAATGTGAAAGTGTGGGTGTGATACAAAATGTGAATAATGCGAACTTGCTAAACAGCTTAATCATACATAGATATGCTCTCAAAAAATAGCATATGCAACATAATCACTTATGTGAAGTGCCTAAAAATACTTAAAATACATATAGATAAGTACATATAAATGCAAGGTAATCCTTAGTATTGCATAAGAATGTGTACATAGTTGTTAACCTTAGATAGGGAAGAAATAGATTTTTCGTGAATGCATGGTGCAGTAAAGAACTGGAACATGCTATTTGAATACAAACTGACAAAATCTTGTGCTCAGTGTTCCTAGTCTGTACTATATGGTCTAGTCCCTTGTTCTATTGGTAAAAGTCCAACCACTGTTGATATTAACACTACCAGGGGTGAAAAATACAATGGTACCACTATTAAAACATAATGTAAATCCTACCTATCTCAGTTTAAAGCTAGCAAAGGTTTTAAACTAATGAAGTCATTAATCCCTGGCTTTGTGGTGGCATCAGTACTAATTTGCCATCTACTTTCTTTCCAAGCCAGGTAAGTCTTCCAATCACCCCCCTTATCTTTGGTATTTACTTGATCTATAATAGAAAACCTAAAAGTGTGATCTATACCCTTATCACAAATATGCCTGTATAAAGCGTTTTTCGTGTCTTGCTTACTAATCTTGTAAATATGTTCGTATATCCGTGTCTTGATCTTCCTTTCCGTTTTGCCTATATAATAGGCCGGACACTTTGTACAATTGGCAATGTACACTATACGCATTGAATTACAATTGCCTGGTATACCCGTTATCTTGGTATGCATGATGTTCTCTAGCCTAATGGTAGGTATGGTGTTGATGAACTTGCATTGGTTACAACGTCCACATTTACTAGTACCTTTAATACTTCTAGCTTTTTCATTCTTCATTCCACATTCCAAAATATGTTTTATATTGTTACCAGTTTTATACACAGTACATATCTCTGTTCCAACTAAATTCCCCAAGTTACCCGTAGAGATGATGGTACTCCAATTCTTCTTCAGAATGTCTGTAATCATGTTGACAAAGGGACTATATCTGACCACACATACCATCTTGTTTGACATACAGCTTGATGGACTCTGTATTGGGGTAGGACTGCCTAAAAGTGGTTTGTATTTTAACCCCCATTGTGTTTTGACATAGGTGGTAATGTTGTCCAAAAATTTTTTAGGATATCCTCTGTCAATAAAAAGTTGAGAGATGAAGACGAGTTCACTATTCATGTCTTCAAAGGTGGATGACATTCTGGCTGCTCTAATGCACTGGCCCTTGACTATGTTTTTGAAGATGTGTCTTGGATGGCAGCTAGTGAAATGAATATAGTCGTTTGAAAAGGTAGGCTTCCTGTATAATCTGGAAATGAATCCGGTACCAGTGTTGCCTATCCAGGTGTCCAAGTAGGATATACCCTTTTTGTCATGTTGGTACGTAAATCTCAAAAAATCAGTGGTATTATTGAGATATTCCACAAAGGTGGCAATCACATCTGTTGGTCCGGTCCAGATAATAAACACATCGTCTAAAAATCTGGTGTACAGCCGGATGTGTCTGTAAAATTCACTAGTAAATAAATGGGTGTTTTCCCACTCCAACATTACCAAATTGGCAAAAATGGGGGCGCAGGAAGCTCCCATAGCCACCCCTCGGGATTGTCTGAATAATTCACCCTCATGTTCAATGTAATTGTGTTCCAACACCAAACTCATCATATCCGTAATCAGGTTCACTCTATCCCCACTACATCCTAAATACTTAAATAGGCTGCTGTGAAAATAGTCAAGTCCTGTGTTAACTGGGATGCTGGAAAAAAGATCTTGAACGTCGATAGTTAAAAACGTCAAATTGTCATCCCACATGTCACTGGTGACTTTACTCAAAAAGTCCCATGAATCTTTGACCAAGTGGTCAACCTTGCTGTAAATAGGTTTGGTCCACTGATCAATGATGGTTCCTATCTTAAAAGTCTTGGACTTGGATCCTGAAATAATTGGTCTGAGTGGTGGCTTGGTCAAGTTCTTGTGTATCTTGGGGATTCCAACGATACGTGCCAAAATTGGATGTTCAGTTTTCACAAACTCATATAAATCACTGGTAATACGATCATCAATAAAATACTCTTCCAAGGTATTGTCAATACGTCTATAACCTATGTTGATCTGATTTAAGGTTACCTTCTCATAATGGCCTGAATCATACAATATACTGTGTATTTCTTTATGGTACTGGGCATTGTTGAAAATCACTACCCCTCCGCCCTTGTCCGGTTTCATGATTCTGATCTGTTTGTTCCTAATGAGGTCGTTCAGGCATGTCCTTTCCTCCGTGGTGAGGTTGTCGGGGAAACCATTCCCTACATTGTTGTTATACCTAATTTCTTGATGTAATTTATAGATGTCGTGACACACCATATTCTCGTATAATGTGACCTGTGGGTTCGCAATAGGTATATATGTACTTTTTTTCTTTAAGACGTGGGGTTGCGTCTGTTCCAATGTCTTGTTGGTACTATCTTTAAATTGTATAGCCAAATTTACCCTTCTACAAAAGAACTTTATTTCCATAATGACATCAACTAGATTGGACTTAACCGTTGGTATGAACTTCATACCTTTACTAAACAGTGTTATAAAGTCTTTAGTGACTGGGGCATCAGTGTAATTATATACTTTAAAGCCTTGATGGCTGCTAATACATGGGTCTCTGTTAAGGCCTAGTTCCAGGCAAGCTCCCTCGACTGCATTGTGTGAGGGTGGTCTCACCTTCACAACACCCTTGTCTGGGACAGTACCATTGTCTATATTAGTACTATCAGCTGTGATAGTATTGCCTAGTGTTTCTAATATCTCCTTTGTTGTTTCTTTTGTGCCGGGAAGTATCGCCCCCCTTGAAAATTCTCTTCCTCATATCTCCGCACATGTCTTTTATTACCTCTAGATTGGATCACTTCAAATTGACCGTCATCTTCACTATTATGTTTGGGCCAAACATATGCTCTGTCCTTTCTATATAGATCCATATCCCTGTCTAATTTGTGCATCTTCCTTTCATAGGCGTTTTTTACTTTTAATGTAGCCTGGCTAAACTGATTGGAATAACAGTCATACCATCTGTCAAACAATACGTCCTTAATAATACTTTCATTCAAATTATACACTTCATCTAATAATACCTTGGCCTTATGCTCATTGAGTTTAATAAGATGTTTCATATATGTATGCCCAAATTCATCAAACATAAGATTGAAATCAGCTATAATACTACCATCTATCTTGATCCCTAGTGGTAATTTGAAGAACCTCAGTCCTTTCGGCACTATTTTCAATGCTATGCATTTCTCAAAATAGGCAATATCCATCTTGACACATTTGAATTGTGTCAGTTTCCTACCCAATGAGTAAATTCGTGATTTTATATCATCCTTTATATTGCTATTATTGTACACATTAAAATGGGTGTTATCACATTTATCATATTTATCATGTTTATCATAAAAACAGTCCCTTGAATCAAGCTTGTTCATGAAATCATATTGGTCTGAAACAAAATCATTAAACATATTAGACACACCTGCGTCTTTAGTTCTGTCAATATAAGATTTCTTAGGACTGGATACAAAATCCTTTTTTACAGTACCTTTGTTACTGTGTGATGTTTTGTTCACGACAGTAGAGTATGTCCGAAAATACTCGTTCTGTTTTTTGGGGCGTGCACCCAATTTTTCATTATCAGCTTGCAAATTTACCATACTGAAGTCAAAGGTAAAGTCCTCTTCTAGTGATATGTTAGCTGGATTGGCTACCATATCAATCCGTGTGTTGCTTGCTCCCACTCTAGCGTCGCCCTGACCGTTTGGGATGTCGCTGGTATAGCTAATATCCGCCGCTTCATCTACAATGATAAATTTAGCTCTTACTGTGTTATCGGCGCCATCCACATTCCGATCTGGGACATACTCAGAAACAACCTGTTTGTGCATATGAGCGGTACTACCGCTCTGGACTAAAGCACAATCAGATATAACGTGCTTGTTTACACAAGCTGAGTCTCCGTTCTCCATAACCGCTACTGTGAGCTTGTTAACCATATCCATAAGCTTGTTAACGTCACCTTTAAGCGACGTTACTTCCTCGCGTAGTGCCTTGTATTCCTCCGGCTTCCATAAAGTGCTAGGAGAGCCCTCTTCTGCCATGTAACCACCGGTAACAGTGAACAAAGTAGATGAATCCAACTAGTAAAACGAATAGACAGAACAGGGTGGATCCACAACACTCGAAGCCAGTTCAATAATAATACTTTATTCTGGAAGTCACACAGGTTGAGCGCTTTCATCTGCTAAGGTGCAGATTTCTTCAGAACCATTAACAAGGCAACAAATCAAACATTAAATACTTGCTTTGGCGCCAAACTTTGGTTAATTGAATTTAAAATAAATTAAAACGGCAATGTTCTAAAAACTCTTTAAACATTTCACTAGCTGCCATCCAAGACACATCTTCAAAAACATAGTCAAGGGCCAGTGCATTAGAGCAGCCAGAATGTCATCCACCTTTGAAGACATGAATAGTGAACTCGTCTTCATCTCTCAACTTTTTATTGACAGAGGATATCCTAAAAAATTTTTGGACAACATTACCACCTATGTCAAAACACAATGGGGGTTAAAATACAAACCACTTTTAGGCAGTCCTACCCCAATACAGAGTCCATCAAGCTGTATGTCAAACAAGATGGTATGTGTGGTCAGATATAGTCCCTTTGTCAACATGATTACGGACATTCTGAAGAAGAATTGGAGTACCATCATCTCTACGGGTAACTTGGGGAATTTAGTTGGAACAGAGATATGTACTGTGTATAAAACTGGTAACAATATAAAACATATTTTGGAATGTGGAATGAAGAATGAAAAAGCTAGAAGTATTAAAGGTACTAGTAAATGTGGACGTTGTAACCAATGCAAGTTCATCAACACCATACCTACCATTAGGCTAGAGAACATCATGCATACCAAGATAACGGGTATACCAGGCAATTGTAATTCAATGCGTATAGTGTACATTGCCAATTGTACAAAGTGTCCGGCCTATTATATAGGCAAAACGGAAAGGAAGATCAAGACACGGATATACGAACATATTTACAAGATTAGTAAGCAAGACACGAAAAACGCTTTATACAGGCATATTTGTGATAAGGGTATAGATCACACTTTTAGGTTTTCTATTATAGATCAAGTAAATACCAAAGATAAGGGGGGTGATTGGAAGACTTACCTGGCTTGGAAAGAAAGTAGATGGCAAATTAGTACTGATGCCACCACAAAGCCAGGGATTAATGACTTCATTAGTTTAAAACCTTTGCTAGCTTTAAACTGAGATAGGTAGGATTTACATTATGTTTTAATAGTGGTACCATTGTATTTTTCACCCCTGGTAGTGTTAATATCAACAGTGGTTGGACTTTTACCAATAGAACAAGGGACTAGACCATATAGTACAGACTAGGAACACTGAGCACAAGATTTTGTCAGTTTGTATTAAATAGCATGTTCCAGTTCTTTACTGCACCATGCATTCACTAAAAAGATAACAAGAAAAATCTATTTCTTCCCTATCTAAGGTTAACAACTATGTACACATTCTTATGCAATACTAAGGATTACCTTGCATTTATATGTACTTATCTATATGTATTTTAAGTATTTTTAGGCACTTCACATAAGTGATTATGTTGCATATGCTATTTTTTGAGAGCATATCTATGTATGATTAAGCTGTTTAGCAAGTTCGCATTATTCACATTTTGTATCACACCCACACTTTCACATTTTAAAGAGTTTTTAGAACATTGCCGTTTTAATTTATTTTAAATTCAATTAACCAAAGTTTGGCGCCAAAGCAAGTATTTAATGTTTGATTTGTTGCCTTGTTAATGGTTCTGAAGAAATCTGCATCTTAGCAGATGAAAGCGCTCAACCTGTGTGACTTCCAGAATAAAGTATTATTATTGAACTGGCTTCGAGTGTTGTGGATCCACCCTGTTCTGTCTATTCGTTTTACTAGTTGGATTTATCTACTTTGTTCACTGTTACCAAAGGTGTACAATTACTTGCTGTTTTCACCAGTTAAACATGTATTACTGCTGATGCACCTAGTCCATCTGGCCAGCTACATGAAGTACTCACCACCAAAATATTACAGTGTGGAAGAGGCTGACAGCCTCCAGTCATAAAGAGGAATGCTTTTTGATCCCAGCAACAAAACATTTAGAGGAGGGTAAACATTCCTAAAAGTCATAGGATTTGCATTTTGATAGTATAAAAGTTATAGCAGTTGAGCATTGACATGGAAATGACCGTGTTAGCTATTTTAACACTTAACATAAAATATAACAACATAGTATTCATCTCGGGTCTCATTGAATGGCTCCCAGAGGGTGTGGAGGTAATTACAAGTTGCTTCTTGGAGTGCAAACTCCACTGTGTCTTACTTGCTTTATTTTTGAAGCTGTCTCTCTGCTTTGTGTCTGAACATTTTCAGGTTTCCCAAAACTGATGACAAATTCCCCAGCATTGTTTGTGGTAAAACCTGTCCTGTTGCATGGCAGCAGAAAGCTTCTCACAAAATGTTAGTCCTTGTGTGAATTTTATAGGGCATGAAGCATCCTAGTGCCAGCCAGTTTCAGGAAAGTTGTGCCATCGGTATCTGTTACAGGTCTGGACTGCCTTGACATTTTTATGAGTTAGTTTCATTAGAAAAGACTTTGAGAGAATTCATTTAGAGTACAACAATCATTTTATTTGTAAAGGATTGCTTCTTGGATTTTGATTTGTGCAGTATTTAGAAGGGGATGGATATGTAGTTATAATCAATCTTAATCAACTGCTGAGTTATTTTGCTGAGCAGAGTAAGAGATAAATGGCTGTTTTAACAGTGGTCCGTATAAGTGAGTGGAGATGTGATGTGTACAAGTGCAAATTATAGGAATAAAACCCTGGTTTACGGACGTTTTTTTTTTTTTTTTTTTTTACAGTGTTTCTGGTTTGCTTTACAATTTATTATGTATATTTTAAGAATTACAACCTTAAATTACCGTTATTGCACGTTGTTGGCGTGGTGTCTTGAGTTCTTTGAGATGCACATTAGCTTTTTCCTCTTTCTGCCTCTTGTTCATTATAATGCAGTTTAACTATTAATTTCCGGTTTATTTTCCCACGCTATGCCCTGTAACATTTTTAACAATCAAAATGGAGAAAATACCTTGACAAAAACAAATCAAGGTAGCGCCAAGTCCATGCAAAAGAAGCTTGCTAGGGCAGTTGTTTTTTTTTTTTTTTTTACTAATAAGGAAATTAACTTGTTGGGTGAATTTATGGAGATGGTACTTCATTATAATTTTATGTACTTCGAAGGTGAATATTTTAAACAATTGTCCAGAGTAAAAATGGGAGTGGCTTGCACTGCCCTATATGCCAATTTGATATTATGGTGTTGGAGCAAAATTGTGTTCAAGTCTGAATATGTGCAATACATAGTTACATTTCTATATTTTTTGGATGATATTTTTATTATTTGGAAGGATAATTTGTTAGAATTATGATTTTATAAAATGTTTGAATAGTACTACTGTATTTTTGAAGTTCACCTTCACACATTCTTGGGAGTGTATTAATTATCTGGATGTGACAATTATCAAGGATCTTGTAAACCATAAATTTAAGTCTAGGTTGTATAGGAAACCAAGTTTTTCGAACAATTTTTACGTTTTTCTAGCAACCGTCCTTTAAGTGAGAAGAGTGGGCTAGTGAAAGGGCAGATGGTTAAAGTAGAAAGAATTGTTTCTGAAGAAGTTTAATTTGTTGAAGAAATTGAGACATTAATTAAAATGTGTATCAGTAGAGGTTGCCCTGAAAAAATATTGTCTGATGTTAGCACCCATGTTAGGGAAGGAAATGTATGTTATGAATAAATCACAGGAATTAGAATTCAGTGAAAACTATGAACAGACTATGTTAAATTTTATTGCTATTAAACAACTTAATAATGGACCACTGGAGGGTTGTTGAACATGGTAACATCACAAGTAAGGTGTTAGGTAGTCAGCCTCATTTTGTTTATGAAAGACATCCTAACATTAAAGAGAGGTTGGAAACAGAGTGTTAGTAAGGATTTTTACAGGACCAATAGGAAGGTTAATGGAGTGAAGAAATGTGGTTTGTGCAAACAGTGTAGATATATATATATATATATATATATATATGTGTGTGTGTGTGTATGTATATATATATATATATATATATATATATATATATATATATATATATATATATATATATACACACACACACACACACACACACAAAGGGCAAGTTAAGGTCTTGTAATTATTAGTTTAAATTAAATTATGTTTGCAATTGTAATTCTAAAGGAGTAATTTACATAGTATCCTGTGATTACTGTTACAGATATTATGTAGGTAAAACAGAACACGCTTTTAGGAAGAGAATCTACAAGCATTGTTATGATATTAGTAATTCAAATCACAGTAATGGACTTTGTAAACATAAACTAAATTGTACATAAAATACAAGATTTTATTTCTTTATTTTGGATCAGGTTTTGCTTAATCCCATTGTGAGCCTTGGTAACACAGGGTTGAATATAGAGAATTTTTATGGAAGATTAGGTTAAATGTTTGTGCATTTCCTGGACTCAGTGATGCTGTCTCTTTAGGTAGTTTACTGAAATTAAGTGCAGCTAGATTATAAATGCAAGTATGAATTTAATTTATTGATTTTTAACATCGTTTTGTTTAGATTTCGAGGTTATAATATGTATGAATCATTTTATATTTATCATGTTTTTTTTATTCAAGTCATCTAAACTGTCATTATGCAGGTTTGAGTTGATTGGTAACAATGTGTCACATGTTTCCATTAGAGTGTTAAAACTAATGTTTGAATTTTATTATTGGAAATTCTGATGAGGTCCTTGTAATAAAGACAAAAGCACTTCCATTTGTTTTAATGGTTAGTTAAATTAGTGCAATATCATATTTGAACTTAGTGTGCTGCTTTTGCATGGGCTTGGCAGTACCTCGATTTGTTTTGGGTCCCCTGTAACATTTTCTTTAGCGGCCAGCCCCAAATATTCTAAGATGTCTGTTGATAAAGGACACTTGCTGCTTTACATGACGCACTGCATTTTAAGCATCTTTTTCACCAGCTGCTTTGGCTGTTTAACCAGCTGATGGAAAATAGTTCAGATATTTGCCTTCAGCGGGTTATAACTGTGGATGCATGGTGGTAGTACATGGACCACAGTTGTGTCCAGCTGATACAGTAACAAAGAAGAAAGGGAACTTTCTGTGGCTTGTATAACAAATGTAAAACTTTTTTTTTTTTTTTTTTTTTTTTTTTACTTTTTTCATTTTGCAAAATACTAAATTCAAGATTACTAATAAAATGTCTGTTAAAGAGGCATAGGAGTAAAAGCAGAATTGTGAAAACAAGTTCTGTTTCAACACTCTGTTGATGTTTGATGCATCATGATTTTGCTGTATATATGTCAATTGTAGATCATTTGAGAGAAAGAGTGATGTAAGTTTTCATACTTTATCAGCTGGGAAGACTTGTGTACATGAAACATAATACTTTTGTGACATTTTATAAAGAATTCACCGGCATAATCAAAATGTATCTCTGATTTTTAGAGAACAACTAACCTTACTGCATTGGAGTGGGTGTGCACTTGCTGAGATCATGCTTTTAAAAGACTGAAAGGCTTCTTGACTTGCACCTTCACAGCAGTAGTGATATCAAGGATATTGGGACTGATATAATGAAGACTAGTCTGAGTAACTAATCTGACTTTGTTTCTGACATTTGGAATGGTAGTTGGTTAAATGATGCCTGATTATTGAAACTTTGCAATTTATCTATTTCTCCAAAACTGTTGAGAAAGTTTGATCTTTGTTCATAAGCCCTAAATTATCTGGCTTTATATGGTGAAAGCAGCAGTTCTGATGAAATAATTGCATTGCTGTCATGAACTAACTTGCTTAGATTTGCTTTCATTTCATATTGTCTTGTACACTAAAAAAAAGTATTTTGGCTTTTCCCGGTTAGGGGCTGCCACAGCAGAACTCTGGTCCGCTCATGATTGGCAGTGGATTTTTATGGTGCTGAGTTGCCAGTCCGACGCCCAACCTTCAAAGAAGGCACACCCATTCATGCTCGCACCTACCTGCATGTCTTTAGCATCACTCGACCGCGGGGAGGACATGCAGACTCCACACAGAAGGTGCTCCAGCCGAGACTCGAATGGGAGAACCTCTTGCTGTGAGGCGACAATGCTAACCGCTGCACCACCGCAAATTTCTTGTAAACTGAAGCTGTTAAAGTTACTTTGGAATGTGGTGGTTATTTAAAGGTACTGGATGTGCACTCCTGAAGGGAATTTCTGAGCTGTTGAAACATGACATTGCAACTGTCCCCTGTCCAGATCTTCACCACATATTTTTGGTCTGATACTCATAAAGTTTGTGATTTTCTGGCAAATCATGGAGGATTGAAGTCACTAGATAAAATTAAGCATTTGAGTTTCAGATGTAATATCCTTCAGAAAATGCATGTTAACACAAATTATGTAGCAACTGTCTAATTTTATAAGAACTATATTTAAAGTATGTCTCTATTATTTGGCATTTTCCACCATTATTTTAGGCTTTGTCATAGGTTCATACTAGGCTATCTGCCCTAGGGCATTTATAAGCCTAGCCAGAATGTGTTTGGCTTTCGCCACCCATTTTAAATTTATTTTGCTATGCCCTTTTTCGAGGTTAGTATACTGTGTCTCTGTCTAACAGTGACACAGAAGTGATACCCGGGGTAAACCTACGATCTCCCATCCACTCATCAAGATTCCTCTTGAAGAGAGTCAATGAGGGACTCTGCCTAACCTGGATTGGGATTTTATTCCAGAGTGAAGGGAGCCTCTGGGTTATGAATCTGTCCCTCCAGCATGTCCTATTTATTTCAGTGCTGAGGTTCAAGTCTCTCGAGCGCGTAGCTCGATGGGATTTGGATTTTCTGAGGTGCAGCATGTCCATTAATTCCGGGTTGGACATGGCTTTATATGTCAGGCACAGATCGCCTCTGAACAGGCGGTATGCCACTGAGTAGAGCTGGAGTTTCTTTAACCGGGCAGCATATGGCATCTGTTTGAGCCCTTTGATCCTCTTGGTGAGGTACTTTTGGGGTCTTTACAGTTGCTGCAGGTGTCTGGTAAGGTACATCCCAAAAGGGCATTGTACTCAATTATGGGCCTGATGAGGGATGAGTAAAGAGGCACAATGACGCCCCTGATCTAGATGTGAATCCCTTCATGATTAGGTGGGCTATATAAAATGTTTTTCTAACCACTTTGGCCACGTGGTTGTCAAATGAGAGATTGCTATCAACTTGGGTCCCCAGGTCCCTAATTACTTCTTCTGTACTTAATGGATTACCACCTATGTGGTAATTTGTGGGCACTTTGTTTTTGCCAAAGGTAATGACTATACACTTTTTGGCATTTAGCTTGAGGCCGTGGCTCTGGCACCAGTTGTCTGTTTCTATGAGGCCCTTTTGGAGGATGCTTGTGTCGACTGAAGAGTCGATTATGGCGCCCAATTTGCAGTCATCTGCGAACTTGGTCAGCCACAGTCCTTCCGTGTTGGCCTGTACCTCCGAGAAATATATACCGAACAAGAGAGGTCCCAGGACTGAGCCTTGTGGGACACCACTTGTAACTGGTTTGGAGTCTGACATGGCTCCAGCAGTTCTAACCATGTGGGTTCTGTCCTTGAGCCAGTTTGCAATCCATCTAGTGACATAGGGGTTTATATTTAAGCTGGTGAGCTTATCTATAATGCCCGAGTGGGGTATTGTATCGAAGGCTTTTGCGAGGTCCAGGTAGGCTGTGTGGACCACCTTCCCCTCGTCAATGGCCTTGGTGACTGTTTCAAAGAAATCAACCAGGTTTAAGAGGCAGGATCTGCCCTTAACAAAGCCGATCTGGGTAGGATCCAGTGTTTGTAGGTCCCCAATATCTTTATTTATGAGGTCCATGATGATCCTTTCCATAGCTTTGCAGACCAAGCTAGTCTGGCTTATGGGGCGATAGTTTCCAGAATCCGTTGAGGCACCACCTTTATGGAGAGGGACCACTGTTGCTGTACGCCACTCTTTGGGCACATATCCTGTAGTAAGGCTGAGACTGAACAGTAGTTTTATGTTTGGGTTTAGCTCTTCTTGGAGTTCATGTAGGACGCAGCCCGGGACACCATCTGGTCCCATTGATGCTGTGTTTTTTGCTTTGGAGAGGGCGGCTCTTACCTGAGCATCTGAGATGTCAGGGGGGCAGCACTCTGCTGGGATAGATATTTGCCCTTTTGGTGGGGAGGGGGGAGAAGTTTGTGCTGAACCTGTCAGCTAGGATGTTGGCAATGTCTGTGGGTTCGGTATATTTTTTGTCATTTTGGACTAATTCTGAGCATATCTGGGAATTACCACCCAGGTTCCTAACATAACTAAAGAAAGTCTTGTGATTATCCTTAGTGTCCTGTGCAATTTTTCTCTCGAAGCTAGCCTTAGACGATTTTATGTGTGCCAGTAGTTTTTTGCTAATACTGATCAGTGATGCCTTCCCTTTTTGGGATTTTGCTCTATCATTTAGTAGCTTCCTCCTTCTATTGTATAGTTTGTTTATGGCTGGGGTCCACCAGACAGGACGTCTGCCTTTGGAGGATTGGGTCTTGGTTTTATTTGGGATCGCATGATCCATGCTTTCCTGAAGGTGTTCATAGAATGCGTTTATAAAGGATTCTGCGGTCTGGGCCATATTTTCCACAGGCCCGGGGGCTTTGTAGGATTCCACCTCAGTTTTGAGGAGTGTGAAATTTGCTTTAGAGAAGTTTTTCACTGTGGTTTTCTGGGCAGGGGGTGGGGTCGGGATGTGAATATCCAGTGAGATTAGTTTATGGTCTGATCTTACCAGTGAGGGATACACTTCTGGTCTGGAGCATAGAGTCCCCATGTTGGTGATGATCAGGTCCAGTATGTTTTCCCCTCTTGTGGGAGTGGTAACAAGTTGTTCCATAGCATTTGAGTTTATAAATTCTAGGAAACTTTGGACTAGGGTGTTGGAGCTAGAGTAATGCTCCCAGTCTATGTTTGGGTAGTTGAAGTCGCCCAATATAATGGTGTTTGGAGAGACCTTCATATTTTCCAGTGTTCTCAGGAAGGCTGAGTGGGGTTCCTGGGTTTGGGAGGGTGGTCTGTAGCAGGCTATAAACTGGAAGGCAGTTTTACCCACTGTTAGTTGCACATGGATAGTCTCTGATGCTTCCTGCTTTGCCACCAACCTGGAGGTGTGGGTATCTTTGATGAATATCGATACTCCCCCTCCTTTTGTGGTTCGGTCCAAGTTTTGGGGCCGAAAAGCATGGTATGAGGTATAACCTGGTAGTGCTGGGATGCTCTCGGGAGCCCTGAACCAGGTTTCTGTTACTGCACAGATATCTATGTTCTCCATGCTAAGGAGAGTTTCGAAAGTGCATCTTGAGGTTTAGACTTCTGGCGTTGAGTAGCATTACTCTTAGTTTCTTATCCCTTGTGATACCTATGGAGGTGGGTTTGTCTTTTGAGCCTTGCCTAAAAAAGGCACTATGGGGGTAGCAAGAGCCTTTGCCAATATCCGAAAGCCCAGGGGTGACAGGTGCAAGCTGTCCCTAGCAAAGCATCGTGGCTTGTTGAGCATATCATCCCAAGCTGACAGGCATTGGATCCCCTTTGAATGACACCAGTACTTAAGCCAATTGTTGAAATTGATCATCTTGTCTTCATATTGTGGCATCATTCTTGGTGAGGGTAAGATGCTACTCAAGATCAGGGTCATACCGGCCTGGGCTACGTGCTCAGAGAGCTCCTTTATGTCTCTTTTCATGTAGTCCAGGGAGGTACATCTCAGGTCATTCACACCAGCATGGACAATGACTGAGTCATATTTGTACTTGCCTTGGAGTGACCTGAGTGCTTGTGTTATGTGGCGGATCCTAGCGCCCGACAGGCTGCTCACCGTGACCCTCTCCTTGTTCAGCCTGGTGAGCGGGACGTCAGTGTGCCTGACGATAGAGTCACCTATTACAAGTGTATCAGGTGTGCTGTTTAGTCTTAAGGGCTGTGACTGTTTGGCACACTGGCTTTGTGAGATATGTGTTGCACGTGTCTTGTTTTGGGGTAGCGGCTGCTTGGGTGTCTGCTTTGGAGGTCTCTGCTGCTTCGGCAGATCTTTATTTAGAGCCTCCGAGTATGTTTTTGTGTGATTATGTGTTTGGTTTGCTGTCGTGGTAGGTCTATGTGAGACTGGAATTGTAGTGAGTGTGGTTTCCTTCTCCTCCTGACTGGTTATGCCAGTACTGAGTTGAGAGAGCTTAGCCTCCAGTTTGGCTATATGGCTGCATCTCTCACATGTGTTGGAATTTGTTGGGAGGAGGAGAGGGTTGTCTGTGTACATGTGGCAGTTGTAAAATTGCCTCAAGATTCCCAGATTCACCAGCTGGACTGGAGAGGAGATTGACAACTCACCTTTGGACATGCTAGAATAATATTGGGAATTCCTTAATAATTGAAAACCAGGGCCAGTGGGGAGCGAGGGTGTAGTGCTTTTAATTTTTAGTGCTGACTTATATAATTGCTTTAGTGAGCAAGTGCCAGGTAACTTAAGTGCAATGTGTTACAGGTAACTTAAATGCAAAAACGACAAACAGTAACTTTCTTTCAAGTGAAACAAGGAAATAAGTACAGTAAGCAATGCAGATATCACTAGTGATCCACAGAAGTGCTGAGAAGCCAGGCATTAGGTGGAATTAGCGTTCCAGGAAATAACAAGCAAACAAACAACAAGCATATAAACAAAGCTAGATTCAGCAGGCATGGATCTAGTCTATGCTACAGCAAACAAGGTGTACCAATTTCAGTAAGATACAGTTCAAATATTCAGGCACTATAAACCTTTAACCAGAAATTCCCAGCTCAGAAGGGCAGAGTCCAGCCTCTTCTCCCACAAGAGTGCAGACCACAAACCTTCTTAATGTAAAATAACTGGCCTGAAGCCCAAGTGCTTAAACCAGAACTAATACACTTTAAGAATAACAGACACTGGGCTCTCAATCAGCAGTTCCCAATTTAGAAGGATGAAAGCTACCTGTCCTGCCACCACAGTGCATGCCACAAACCTTCCTAATGTAAAACAACTGGTCTGAAGCCCAAGTGCTTAATCCAAAAGACTTAGAATGATAGCTACACTTTAATCAAGTTACTACCAAGCAGTAATAAATACAATTGAATACTTTAGAGAATGCCTGGATTAGTGCTCAAGTTACACAAACAAAACTAGATCCAGCAGACCCGAATCCAGTCTATGCCACAGCAAACAAGGCGCACCAACTTCAGTAAGAAGCAGTTCAGATATGCATGCACTGTAAGCCTTCAACCAGAAATTCCCAGCTCAGAAGGGCAGAGTCCAGCCTCTCCTCCCACAAGAGTGCAGACCACGAACCCTCTTAATGTAAAATAACTGGCCTGAAAGCCCAAGTGCTTAAACCAGAATTAATACACTTTTAGAATAACAGACACTGAGCCCTCAATCAGCAGTTCCCAACCTAGAAGGATGTAAGCTACCTGTTCTGCCACTACAGTGCAGACCACAAACCCTCTCAGTGCAAAACAACTGTTCCGAAGCCCAAGTGTTTAAACCAAAAGGCTTAGAATGAGTTACACCAAGCAGTAATAAATACAATTGAGATTTCTTGTGATAAGAGGTTGAGAGGTATGCCTAACATAGTTGTTGAAAGGCTTATAGTTTTAAGAGCACCTTAGTGTGAAAAGCCAAAACTGAATTAGATAAACTAAAAACCTTTTTACTTTGTGAGAGGTTAACTTCCATTGTTCAGTAACAAATTCTATGGATTAAATTCCCTTCTATAAATGCTACACTTTTCCTCAAGTTTTATTGATTGGTATTTTTACATACTATACTACTGGTCAACAGTATCTGTTTACTTAATATGTCAAAGAACTCTTATATTTTGCTGTTCGTTTGGAAGAATATTCTTTTAGTGTTTTACAAATATTTTTCTACAGTGTGTAAAACTTCTGTTGTTAATCAACTGAAATGTCTAGTGACAAATACTGGCATCTACTGTCAGTGTACTGAGTCTTTGCCATGTGGCCAGATTTGTAGCTGAAAATGATCATTCGATCAGGCCTTCTCCTCCGTTAGCAAATATAAAATAAATAAAGGAAAGAAGCCTAAGAAGTTCTGTAAAAAAAAAAAAAAAAAAAAAAAAAAAATAGAATATAATGTTGGTATGCCAAAGGTCACAGAGTCACTAATGAAGTTAAGTGGTGTATACCAGATTGTAACTGGAGGTGATATAACTAGTATTGTCTTTCGGCTTTTCCTGGTTAGGGGTCACCACAGCGGAACTCCGGTTCGCTAATGATTGGCAGTGGATTTTTACAGTGCCGAGTTGCCAACCCGACACCCAGCCTTCAAAGAAGGCACACCCATTCACTCACGCACCTACCTGCATGTCTTTAACGTGACTTGACCACTGGGAGGACATGCAGACTCCACACAGAAGGTGCTCCAGGCGAGAATCTAACTGGAGAACCTCTTGGAGGTGATATAACTGATTGTCTTTTATTATAAATCATCTTAACAACCACCACCAGTACTGTTAGCCAACAGGGTGCTGGCAGAAATTGGACTACTGTTGGCTGAAGGAGGAGAGGAGGGTGAAGGCATGGCCGAAGGCAGGAAGAGAGGAGAAGGGCTAGGACTGTGGTAGTGAGGGTCGGAACTTTGAATGTTGGCAGTATGACTGGTATAGGGAGAGAGCTAGCAGATATGATGGACAGAAGGATGGTTGGTATATTGTGTGTGCAAGAGACCAGATGGAAGGGGACTAAGGCTAGGTGTATCGAAGGTGGGTTCAAATTGTTTTATCATGGTGTGGATGGGAGGAGAAATGGCGTAGGAATTATCCTGAAGGAACAGTATGCTAAGAGTGTTTTGGAGGTGAAAAGAGTGTCGGATAGAGTGATGTTTATGAAGCTGGAAATTGATGGTGTAATGATGAATGTTGTTAGTGCATATGCTCCACAAGTTGGGTGTGCGATGGACGAGAAAGAAAAATTTTGGAGTGAGTTGGATGAAGTGGTGATGACTGTACCCAAGGGTGAGAGAGTGGTGACTGGAGCAGATTTCAGTGGGCATGTTGGTGAAGGGAACAGAGGGGATGAGGAAGTGATGGGTAGGTATGGTGTTAAAGGAATGCAGAAGGTCAGATGGTAGTGGATTTTGCGAAAAGGTTGGACATGGCTGTGGTGAATACGTATTTTAACAAGAGGGAGGAGCATAGGGTGACATACAAGAGTGGAGGAAGATGCACACAGGTGAATTATATCCTATGTAGGAGGGCCAGTTTGAAGGAGATTGGAGACTGTAAAGTGGTGACCGGGGAAAGTGTAGTTAGGCAACATAGGATGGTGGTTTGTAAGATGACGTTTGTGATCAAGAAGAGGAGGAGGAGTGTGAGGGCAGCACCAAGGATCAAATGGTGGAAATTAAAAAAGGGTAATTGTGAGGTGGAGTTCAGGGAAGAGTTAAGACAGGCACTAGGTGGCAGTGAAGAGTTACCAAATAGCTAGGTAACTACAGCAAGGGAGATGGCTAGAAAGGTGCTTAGTATAACATCTGGACAGAGGAAGGACGACAAGGAGACATGGTGGTGGAATGAGGAAGTACAGGAGAGTATACAGAGAAAGAGGTTGGCAAAGAAGAAGTGGGATTGTCAAAGAGATGAAGAAAGTAAACAGGAATATAAGTAGATGAGGTGCATGGCAAAGAGCGAGGTGGCGAAGGCTAAGGATAAGGCATATGAAGAGTTGTATGAAAGGTTGGACACTAAGGAGGGAGAAAAGGACCTGTACCGATTGGCTTGATAGAGGGACTGAGCTAGGAAAGATGTGCAGCAGGTAAAGGTGTTAAAGGATAATGAGGGAAACATACATATAAGCGAGGAGAGTGTGTTGAGCAGATGGAAAGAGTACTTTGAGGGGTTGATGAATGAAGAGAATGAAAGGGAGAGAAGGTTGGACTATGTGGGAATAGTGAATCATGAAGTGCAATGGATTAGCAAGGAGGAGGAAGTAAGGGTAGCTATGAAGAGGATGAAGAATGGAAAGGCTGTTGGTCCAGGTGACATACCTGTGGAAGCATGGATGTGTTTAGGTGTAAATGGCAGTGGAGTTTTTAACCAGATTGTTCAATGAAATTTTGGAAAGTGAGAGGATGCCTGAGGAATGGAGAAAAAGTGTTTTGGTACCGATTTTTAAGAATAAGGGTGATGTGCAGAGCTGTAGTAACTACGGAGGGATTAAATTGATGAATCACAGCATGAAGTTGTGGGAAAGAGTAGTGGAAGCTAGGTTAAGAAGGGATGTGATGATTAGTGATCAGCAGTATGGTTTCATGCCGGGAAAGCACTACAGATGCGATGTTTGCTCTGAGAGTGTTGATGGAGAAGTACGGAGAAGGTCAGAAGGAGTTGCATTGTGTTTTTGTAGACTTACAGAAAGCATATGACAGCGTGCCTAGAGAGGAGTTGTGGTATTTATGAGGAAGTCGGGAGTGTCAGAGAAGTATGTAAGAGTGGTACAGGATATGTACGAGGGTAGTGTGACAGTGTGTGAGGTCTGCGGTGGGAGTGACGGATGCGTTTAAGGTGGAGGTGGGATTACATCAAGGATCAGCTCTGAGCTCTTTATTTGCAATGGTGATAGACAGGTTGACAGACGAGATCAGACAGGAGTCTCCGTGGACTATGATGTTTGCAGATGACATTGCGATCTGTAGTGAGCGTAGGGAACAGGTGGAGGAGACCTTGGAGAGATGGGGAGATATGCTCTAGAGAGACGAGGAATGAAGGTCAGCAGGGCTAAGACAGAATATGTGTGTGTGAATGAGAGGGAGGATAGAGGAATGGTGAGGATGCAAGGAGTAGAGGTGGCAAAGGTGGATGAGTTTAAATACTTGGGATCAATAGTTCAGAGTAATGGTGAGTGCGGAAGAAGAGAGTACAGGCAGGATGGAGTGTGTGTAGAAGAGTGTCAGGAGTGATTTGTGACAGACAAGTACCAGTAAGAGTGAAAGGGAAGGTCTACAAGAGGGTAGTGAGACCAGCTATGTTATATGGGTTGGAGACAGTGGCATTGACAAAATGGCAGGAGTTAGAGCTGGACGTGGCATAGTTAAAGATGTTAAGATGTGCACCGAGTGTGACGAGGGTTGATAGGATTAGGAATAAGTATATTAGAGGGTCAGTCCAGGTTGGAAAGTTTGGAGATAAAGCCAGAGAGGCAAGATTACGTTAGTTTGGACATGTGCTGAGGAGGGATGCTTAGTATATTGGGAAAAAGATGCTAAGGATGAATTTACCAGGTAAAAGGAAAAAAGGAAAGCCTAAGATAAGGTTTATGGATGTGATGAGAGAGGACATGCAGGTGGTTGGTGTGACAGAGCAAGAAGCAGAGGACAGGAAGAAATGGAAACAGATGATCCGTTGTGGCAACCCCTAACAGAAACAACCGAAAGATGATGATGATGATCAGCAACACTGAGTCGTGAATAAAGCATGTCAGGTAGTCTGTTAGCTATGGTGTTCATTAATGGTTTCCATTGCATGACTGTAACCCTGTGTGGGCTGGATGGGGTAGAGAGGTTGTCTAGTGACTGCCTGGTCTGTGGCCGGAGGCAGTGGTAAGGCATATACATGAATTTAAGGTGGTAGCACATATCTAATGATCCATTTATTCCTTAATCTATGCCTGCTTCAAAAGATGCCCAGTAAAAGAGTCAAGTCATGATATGGGGGGAGAGGTTTTGGTTACAGTTCTACTCTCGCCTACTACACTGATCTTGGTATGTGCTTTCATACAGCTGTGTGTATCTGAAATGCAGGCACTCCTTGGTGAGCTTATGCTGCTTCTTTTCCTTTGTTGTAGAAATGTGATTTTATGCCTTCTCACATGTAGAGATGTTCTTCATGTTTCACTGTTGCAGTCATCACACTTGGGTTGTCTGCCTGCGGGTAGCCCTCAGTCGGCCTGAATACCAGAGACTTAGTATTTCTGAGTCTGTTGCTGTTGCTCCAGGACTGACGTTAGGTTGTCAAGGGTATAAAAACAGGCAGCCGACGCCATTACATCAGTCTTTCTTGCCAAGGATCCCAAAGCAGAAGCAGTTTGCATGAGTGCCGGTCGGCTGCTACCTGAGTTTTCATTTACGAATTGAATCATCCTGAAGTCTTCTAAAGCTAAGTACCCCGTCGGGGATCCTTTTTTCTTGCTGTAACCGATGTCAGATAAAGTTAACAATTGTCTTGCCTGTGGAAAGCAAATGCCTCACCGGGATTTCCATTCTTAATGCGTCACCTGTTTAGGCCCAAACCACGACGTACCTCGCTGACGGTTTTGTGCCTTGTTCAATGCCCAAACTATTAGTCGTCAGGCCCTTATTGTCGCTAAATACTTTCGTTCTCAATCTCCGTATTCCAAAATGACTTCGTTAAGCCATCCGAATACCGATAATCCAAAAAAAAGTAAGGATAAAGACAGAGACAGACCGCACAGGTCCAAAGCTGCTGACGACGCTTCCGTTAAGCTAGTCGCCAGTTCACCAGTACTCAGTGAGATGCTTTCGCAGCCTCTGATGCCCGCTTCACTGGATTCTCAGGCCTCTACCGAGACCCGTTCGGAGTCCGGTATGACGTGAGACTCTTCTTCGACTATGGAACCTGCAGATGTCTCTACCTTGGATGGGTCCGGAGCCGCTGAGCAGGCACCAGCTTCTGAGAAAGTTCTTTGCACTACTGATGTTTGACACAAACCGACTTCTTTCGCATCTTTATTTCTGTCTAAAACTACTGAGTTTCTAAGGACAAGAATACATGTTACGCCTAAAAAACTGATGACCAAAGCACATGCACCTGCTCCCTTGCCACAACATCAAATGCTTAAAATGGCAGAAGACATTATTATGCTGATTAGGGGAAGTCCGCCATCCCCTGCTAAGAGAAAGAGACCTGTCCCCAGCAGCTTCAGCAGACCAAGAGTCTGACGACTCTGACGTATCTGATTATGAAGACATGCCCTTATCTGCTTATGAGGATTCAGATGCAGAGCAATCCATTCCCTCTGCCTCTCCTCCAGAGGACTTTTCTTTTGGTGAAACCGTACATACTTTGAGAGCATTTAGATTGGGAATGCCAAGATTATCCTTCGTCCAAAAAGAGACTCAGAGAATTTCTAGATTTGCCACAACATAGGCCTTTAGCAATACCCCCAGTCCTGGAGGTTGTGGATGATGTCTTTATGGAATCTAGTCTTACTCCTGATACTTTACCCCTTGCTTCTAGGAAACCAGACAGGTACTACAGAGTATCTGACTCTCACAAATTCCTTTTCAGAAATCCTACTGCTGACCCAGGGATCATCTCCCATGGGCCTAAAGGTAACAAAGCAACTACAGCTAAGAATCCCACCTCTTCGAACAGGGATTCCAGAGCTTTGGACAAATGGGGTAAGAAAGTCGATACCTCTGCAACTCTTGCCATTAGGACTTTGAATTGTCAGTTTCACATGCTGAAGTACCAACAACATATTATGGAACTTATTAAGCAAAAAATAGCAACCTTTACAGACAGTACAGAAAATAAAGAATTGCAAGAGCTTATGCATTCTGCAAGCCAAGTCAGCAAGCAGACATGGCAGTGTGGCTTTGACGTCCTAGAAGCATCTTGCAGGGCAGCTGTCACTGGTTCTGTACTGAGAAGGCATGCTTGGCTTAAGGAGCAGACCTTGCCAGACCATGTCAAATCAAAGTTATTTGACGCTCCTTTGAAGAAGGACAATCTGTTTGGCACCAAAGCAGAAGAGGTTCTTTAAAAAGATGGAAGAAAAAGCTAAATCCATGCAGACAGTCAAAGGATTCTTGCAAGTGCAGCCTCCTAGATTCATTAGGCATTGCCCCTCGAAACATTGGTCCTTTCCAGCCCCCTCAAGGCAATCTCAAACTAAACCCAGGGAAAACATACCCCCCAGACTACAGTCTCAAGGTATGCAGAGATCTAAGCAATGGAGTGTCTCCACCTCCAAAGCAGGGAGTGCTAAGCCACCCCCTTATGGAAAGTATTCCCAGTGACTTCTCTGCTCCACTCCCCACCTCTGCCCAACTGCTTGTGCCCCTAGGAGGAAAACTGACCCTTCATGCAAAAAACTGGATGTCCATCACCAAAGACTGATGGGTCCTCAACATTGTATCCCAGGGGTACAAATTTTACTTCCACTCTGTGCCATCCCCAAAAGGGTTCCCAGACCTTCCTCCAAACCAGTGGGCAGAGGCAAAAAAACAAGTTGAATCCCTGCTCTCTATCAGGGCAATTCAGCCTGTTCCTGCAGAACAGATAGGTCAAGGATTCTATTCCAGACTTTTCCTGGTACCCAGAAAAGAGGACTGTTGGTGCCCAATCCTAGGCATTTCAATTCTCAACACCATCCTGGTGGTACCAAAATTCAAAATGCTAACCCTGCAGCAGCTTCTACTTGTGCTAGCCAAAGATGCCTGGTTAGTCACCCTAGACTTAAGAGAAGCCTATCTGCACATTCCTATAAAGAAGTCATGCAGGAAATATCTACATTTCAGGGCAGGATCTATGCATTCCTTACTGCAGGCAGAGAAATATTCAAATTTACCCGTACTTGGACGACTGCCTGATTCAGGCGGACAGTCAGGAAATGCTGTTGCAGCACCTGCCATTTGTAAAAAACCTTCCAACATTCCTGGGGTACACCATCAACAAAAATAAATCAAAACTAGTTCCCAGTCAAAAGATTGTATTCCTGGGAGCAAGCTTGGACATAGCATTCCAGATGACATTCCTCACTTCAGAAAAACAAGCCTGTCTGACAGACTGTTTTACTCAAATGGCCACCAGAACCCAGCTATCCGCAAGGAAAATCCTGCAGGCCCCAGGGTTCATGGCCTCATGCATCCTACTAATTCCATATGCCAAACTGCATATGAGGAAATTTCAATGGTACTTAAAAAGTCTTTGGTGCCAACACGGTCAGGACCTGGAAACCATCATTCCTATCATACCCTGTCTAAGGACAGAGTTTCTTTGGTGGGCAGCAGCATGCAACCACAACAAGGGACTGCCCTTTACTCAACCCCACTCTGCCCATACCCTAACCACAGATGCATCAGACTATGCCTGGGGAGCACACACAGATGGCAAGTGGATTCAGGGCCACTGGAGCCCAAGTCAAATTCATCTACACATCAACTAAAAAGAGATGCTAGCTGTGCAGCATGCTATGACAGCTTTCAGATCCCTACTCTCACCAGGACACCTGCAAATAAAAACAGACAACACCACAGTTATGTGGTACAGCAGCAAGCAGGGGGAACCCACTCTTACCCATTCTGTAGGCTAGCCATGGCCCAGTGGACACGGCCTTGGACATGCAAGTCCATCTGCAAGCTCAATTCCTGCCAGGCAAACAAAACTCACTGGCAGATGACTTAAACAGAAGTCTCCTAGACCCACACAAGTGGCAATTAGAGCCCAGTGCCTTCAACCTTCTAATTCAGAAATGGGGGACCCCAGAGGTGGATCTCTTTGCCTCCCCTTGCAATCACCAGCTCAGCAAATTCTGCACCAGGAATCCTCATAGCAGGGCCTGGAAAGTGGATGCCCTATTTTTTCAGTGGGTAAATCTCTCAGTCTATGCCTTTCCCCCTCTGCCCCTTCTCTCAAGATAAGACAGGACAGACCAAGGACAATTCTGACTGCCTAGGACTGGCCACGTCAGCACTGGTACCCACTCCTGCGCAGCCTGTCACCGGTGCCACCTACACCAGAACCCAACTCTGCTCTATCAGCAGGGGGGATAGATTTTGCATCCACAACTACAAACCCTAAATCTTGCAGCCCGGCTTATTCCTTGAATTCTCCCCCAGTAACCAGCCTAAGCAAGCAGGTGCTAGACATCATTCTTGAAGCCAGAAGACACAGTACAAGAAAATCCTATGCTGATAAGTGGAAAAGGTACTGCTCCTGGATTCAGTCTAAAGGAGAGGACACAACTCTGCCCTCCCTGCCTCTAATCCTGGATTATTTAGATCTGCTCCACAGAGGCCTATCCTTCTCCTCCATTAAGATACACGCCTCTGCCATTTTGGCTCATTACAACACTGAGCCACATCTCTTCTCGCACCCTGTTATCAAACAGTTCCTGAGAGGGGCAAACAATTTAAGGCTGCCATGGAGAGCACCCATCCCTGCTTGGGACCTTAACTTTGTACTGGAAAAGCTCACGCTTCCCCCCTTTGAACCTGCAGCATCAGCAGAGTTAAAATTCCTCTCTTGGAAAACAACCTTGCTTCTGGCCATCACTTCAGCTAGAAGAGTATCTGAGCTACAAGCACTTATGGTTGTGGAACCCTTCATTATTTTCCATGCTGACAGGGTTTCCCACAGGACTAACCCTTCCTTTATGCCTAAAGTGGTGTCTAGTGTGGCTCTCAAAAAATCCATCCATTTGCCAACTTTCTTCCCTAATCCTCAAAATAAAGGGGAAAGGATCCTGCACTCCTTGGACGTGCACAGACATCTCATATTCTGCCTTAATAGGACTAAGCCCTTCAGAAAATCTGACCAGTTACTAGTCAGCTTTGCACCAAGGGCAGAGGGCAAGGCCATTTCAAAACAATTTCCAAATGGGTAGCACACTGCATCCATTTCTGCTACAAGCACCATGGGAAACCAAGCCCTCGGGGGGGTCAGAACATGTTCCACTAGGGCAACCTCTACCTCTACAGCATTCCTCAGGTGAGTCCCTACCAGGGACATCCTGGAAGCTGCTTCCTGGAGTTCTGTACACGCCTTCACCAAGCATTACCACCTGCCTATATTTTCCAAATCCAGGATGGGTTTTGCAACAGCAGTCTTGCAAGGCATATTATCCAGCCCTAACGCTTCTCGACTGCCTCCACCCTTCTTCAGCTTTGGGAATCTACCCAAGTGTGATGACTGCAACAGTGAAACACGAAGAACATAGTACAGCTGTGTAGACTTATCATAAAAGTAGATGTTCAAGTGTATTCACTGTTGCAGTCCTGGTTTCCCTCCCTCCAGCCCCCTTGTTTCTCTCTCTACTCTCTATGGCTATTACTCACCCCTTTCAGGGGTATTGGTATTTACTTTTTACTGGTGATGTTTTCCCCACCATAACTTAGCTCCCTACTTGGGGGACTCCTGACATTTGGGGCAGGAAAAACTGATGTAATGGCGTCGGCTGCCTGTTTTTATACCCCTGGTGACCTGACATCAATCCTGGAGTGACAGCAACCGGTGCAGAAATACTAAGTCTCTGGTATTCGGGCCGACTGAGGGCTACCTGCAGGCAGATAACCCAAGTGTGATGACTACAACAGTGAATACACTTGAACATCTACATTTATGGTAAGTGTACACAACTGTACATTTCTGCAGCAAGACCAGACCAGCCCATGATTGCGTGAGCTATACTTGGCTAGTCAGTCATATAACTCCTTCCTTGGCCACCTTCTCTAGCTCCCAGCCTACATGTCAAACCTAAGTCAGATGTGACATATAGTTCTCTCACTGTCCCTGTTCAACATGGAGACTGCATACCCCGTCAGCTGCGCCATTGTACAACAGCCATTCAGCATACCTTGTTTGCAGACCGCCCTTGGAGAGGTGTGCCCTGACAGGACTTCCCCTGACACAGCACAAAAATAAATGCGTGTCAGTTGAGAAGGACCAGACTGAATTTTTAAGTATTGTTAACCTGTGATGTCTAGCTGGGTAGTGCCCATTTATGTCAGAAAGCTGGAGAGATAATCTTCCAAGTAGCTTGAGTAGAGCGGGCAAGCTTGTATCCCAGTAGTATGGTTTTCAAATAGTGCTGTAGTTGTAATATGGGCAGTAGACAATATACCACAAGTAGTTAGGGCAGTTCACTCCTTCACTTCTTTGGCAACATACAGTACTTCAGCAGTAGTGATACTGCAGCAGAAAAATGGGAAGCATGCTGTAGTACAGCGCAGTGGCAGGAAACAGTACTGCAGAAGTAGTGATACATCAGCACAAGTATGGGAAACATGCTGTAGTACAGCATTAAATGCAATAATGGTATGCAGAATTTTATTGCAGAATGTGCCATTTATTTGAATGGAAATGTTGCTAATCCAAGTTGTAGTGGGCCTTTTGGGATGGTTAATGCTGAGTGGTGATACAGAAGCATTATTTTTGGTATATTATTTACGTAATACAGTGATATGAAAGGAGGTGGATGGCTAGATTTTTTTATGCACCCATTTTGGAGCCATTACATTTATAGTCTGGTGGACTGTGTTGCAATGGGATTTCCACTTTGATTTCACATGGAACTGCACTTTCTTGCCATATATGACATCTTATTGTATGGAAACTAATTTATTTAATACCGAATCCGAAGTTCAGTATGGCATTAATGTTGTATCATATATGGCTTATGAGGTTGTCCCTGCACTGCCAAAGATTTTTTATATGTTCAGAACTAAAGCAAATTGTCAGGTAGTGTCGCTGGAGTCCACAAATGAAATACACTTGTAAAAAAGAAGAAATACAGCGACTCACACAGCAGCAGTTAAATAAACTCCAAATACCAACAGGTAGTAATAAATAAACGACAGTATAATAAAGGTAAGTGCTTTCGCATTAAGAACAACAATGCTTCATCAGACCAAATAACAATACTACAAAAACTTCCAATATAAAGCCATAAAACACCTCCCAACAATGAAATTAATTAAAATCAATTACCTGTGTATATGACTCGCAAACATCCCTCACTACTGAACCTCTCAGCAAACTTGTCACACACTGATGACATCATCATCATGAGGCCACATGTATATATAGATAAAGGTATGCAAGAACACATTCCTATTAAGACATTTCATTAAAATGTGTTCATAAAATTAAAGTAGTAATGGAAATAATAATAAAAATAAATAATGAAAAACTAATGAGTTAAGGAACGTGCTTTTAGATGTTGTTTAAGGGAAGGCATTTCATTTAACCCAGGCAATCTATAAGATTGTAACTCTAGGATCCAGCTCTGTTCTCTCACTTCAGTTTTGTTTCTCAAGTTACCGACTCTCATACCTAACTTCACAACCTCCAAAACAAAAAACTTAAAGGTATGTTGCTGTCCTAAGGCAAAACATGTGTAGCTAGGGCATTGCTAGTCTTATGTCTAATATCCCTGAGGTGTTCAGAAATCCTGTCCTTCAAACAGTGATTTGTTTTTCCAGTGTAGACTGCATAGTAGCCTTCACAGAAAGTCTAATATATCACATTTGCAGTCTTGCAATCTGCGTACAGAGAAAATTCTAACTCATGTTGTAGAGTAGGATGTCTAAAGGTATACTTAGAATAAATAAATCTGCAAGCCTTACAGTTCAAACAGGGAAACCTACCACAACATGCAGAAGATGGGGAATGCGTTGCTTTTACAGCATTCCTGTCACAAAGTTGCCTCTTGAGAGAGAGATTACTCTTGAAACAAAACTCAGGCTTATTGCCTATCAAATTAGTTCAGGACAACTCCGAAGTATACCAGTGCTTACCTTTATTAAATTGTCATTTATTTATTACTACCCGTTGGTATTTGGCACTTATTTAACTTCTGCTGTGTGAGTTACTGTATTTCTTCTTTTTTTTACAAATTTTTATATGTTGTTGATTAGCTGTATGATAAGGTTTGTTTGGTGCACTCAGGATGATATGGCTACTTTGTGGAGCAGGTTTGGTGGCTTGGTTATTAGATAGGCTGGGTCTATCTCCTGTAAGTTTATTTCAGTTCAAAGCTTTGAATTGGTCATCATTTTTCCCCTCTTGCTTAATTTCTGTTATGGGCTGCAGTAGCTTCAGATGTCTTTGTGCAACAATATTGTAGACATGATACTTCCTTGGTGACAATTCAGGAGTTTTTTTTCCTGTTTTTTCTTCTGGAGACAAAAATTACACAGAGGAACTTTTAGTGCTGTTATACTGTAGTAAATAAAAGGGAAAGCTATAATTATTCAGATTCCATGTTTATATATATGTGTATATATATACATACATATATATATATATATATATATATATATATATATATATGTGTGTGTGTGTTTATATATATATATATATATTTTTTTTCCCTAAATAAACTTGTGCCTCAAGGAATATCAACCAGAACAGAGGTAACAGTTATATTAAGTGCATTTGCCTTTATTTTAATGACTTCTTCAGATTGTAAAAAGCAGCACATGTATGACTAATTTTAATGTATATTGGAACAAAGCAGTAACTCTTAGAGGGTGTTGTGCCATCCCTCCTCTGGGCTAGTAATCCAGGAGCCTCAACCTTCACCACTGACACCAGTGGGGAACATTCACTTGGAACAAAAATAGATACACACAGTAATTTCAGATGCAGCTGTCTGCACCAAGCACAATTTTCCTTAAGAGCACACAGGAAGCACACTCCAGACCTGGGGTTGGGTTTTCCTGTCCAGGCCCAAATAACTCTCCACCTTTCTCTATGCAGAAACCAGTGCTCTGCATCCTTGTACCAAGTAGCTGATAAATGCACTGTTTGAGATTTGATTTTTTACATACACACACCTAGGAAAGGCTGGCACAGATTTACCAGCTGTGCCGTCTCTGCTCAGACTGTAAAGTAGATTCACTGCCACCAGCCAGCTACTTTAAGGCTTTTACCAGGGTACCCAATTATGCTCAGTACAATTAATACTTATGCATGTGTTTAATGTTTGGCGAAACAGCAAAACATTCAGGAGCATGAAGCTTACATTGCCACCAAATAAATGCAATTCTGTCAAGGTTAAACCATTTTCTAAAAGACCAACCACAATGAAAGGTGTAAATGTATTTAATATTTATTTATTTATTTATTTACATTTGATAACCGGGTAGTGTCTGACTGGGCCAGAAGCCCATTTTCAGCAGAGACCCGGGGAGCAAAGCTCCAAGGATGATTACATAATTACTCATTGGTACATATGACAATTACAATTGGAGTTCAAACACAAGTTCCTTGACATTGTATCTAAAAGCAGACAACAATGGTAGTACATTAGGCTTATACTATCCGTACAGAAAAAAAAAACAAAACTTAAAAAAAATATATATATATATATATGTGTGTTTTGTTTTTCAGGATAAAAATAATAAAATAGAAAGCATGAAAATAATGAATATCTGTTTACAGTAAACACCACAGTTTCAATTTAGATGAAATATAAAAAATAACTCTGGTAAAAAGATTCAGACAGATACAGAAAAACGATACTTAACTAGTCTCACTATATTTTTTTAACTGACTGAAGAATTACTGTTCCCTGGTTACTTACTAAAGCAAGGCAAGATGAAGTGGATGATTATCTTTATTGTCCATTCTAATAACAAGAGTGCTGAGCATCTCCTGTCACATCTCTCACTGATACTTAAAATAATTTCAGTGCTGGCTATAGAATGACATCACATCTGGTCAGCTGATTCTGTGGTTCCCACACTACCCCCTGACTAGAAGTTGAACCAGAATTTAGCATAGATGTACCAAAGTACACACCTAGAGCTTTGCTAAGGTAGTTGAAGACTGTAAAACAATTCCAATATTTTCATCTTTTTAGAGACTAACCATCCATTCTCTGGCACTTAGGGTTGCTAGCTCTGTTCACAATTTTTCTGGACAGTCCAGAATTAAGGGACACTGTCAATGACATTAAAGAACACAATAACATGTTTGATTGATCACAGTAGTATTGTATGACAGTCCCCTCAAGGGGAGGTTAATGCACACTTCTGTTCTGCGCTCATTTTGTTTTCACGTACTTGCCCTGAATTATCGACGTGAAAAGTTGGCAACTGTACTGGCACCCCAGGGTAGCAATTAGTTCACCACTAAAGACAATAAGAACAGGATCCCAAACCAGACATTGTCTCTGGTTGCATTCAGGCCTGTGAAATAAAGTCTTTATAGCCTAAACCAAGTCATTTAATTTGAATCTATTTTTCTTAAGGTAAGCTGGGCTGAGCTTAACTCCTTCCCTTCCAGCATCCTCTGTTAACATATATACGTTTCCTCAATTACAACAGTACCATCTGATGTAAAGGTATATTTATTTTCTGTCCAGCAGGACCAACTGTTGATAAATTTTAACACAAGTATCTGTGCAATCAGTTTGATATACAAATGACATACAATTCTTTACAAAGCTCCAGCTATATATGCTAGCAGGTGTTAAACATGTACTGCCCTACTCTGTCTAGTGTAGCTGGAACTACCTCACATTGTCACAGGTGTGATCATGAGAATTTTTTAGAAATAGAGTAAGGCTCCTTGATATATTAGGGCCGAAGTTTAGCAAAAAATACTCCAGTCACCCTATGGGATGGGTGGCTGTAGTCAAAAAACCAAAGTAAAGACAAAATCAAGATAGATCATGCCCTTAAAATATGGGATTAATACAAATAGGAGTGTGTTTTCGATTCACAAAATAAAACTTAAAAAACATAAAAATCTAAAAGAACTATACTGAGTATTCAAGTTTCACAAAGAAGTTTTAATGGCAGATGAGTGTCGTACAGTATTAAAAGTTCAGTAACAATTCATATAAATAAGTTTAATAACAAAGCCTGTGGCTGTGTGGGTGGAGTGGTTTAGAATTGTGTCTTTCATTGGTCCCTGAAGTTAAGAAAAAGCCAGTAGTTTCAATCCTATGTGGATGTCCCTATTGGTCACTAAGGTTTGGAAATAGCCAGTGGTTTCAAAGCTTTGCAGTTCCACTGTGGATGTCTAGTAGCACCCAAAAGTAAAGGTCAGGAGTCTTGAGCTAAACCAGCTTACCTTAGTAGAATTCAGTAACAAAAAATGTAAAAGGTTAAAAGTACATAAGAAACAGCCTAGAGGCAAATAAAGGAATGATAAATTAAAATAATTGAATAAAATGGTACATATTTTTGTTAAAATTGGTAAACACTGTGTTCCAGTGCTTTCACTCAGAGCTTCCTCAGATCTGGCTTTTTTAGTCAAAAGACTTGGAGTAAAACTAGAATGTTGCATTACGGTTATGGAAAGTATTAGAGCCTGTAAAACAAAGGAATAAATTAGCAGAACAAAGTACAATTCCAACAGTAACCAGGTACCTCTGCAGAAACACAAAACCAATCCAAAGAATAAAAGCAGGCAGAGGCAAGGCTCCAGTTCCTTCAGCTGATTTATTACAAGACACACAAGCGCCTTCACCACAAGGCTTCTTCAGGTGTATAAAAACAGCACTCAATACACCCATGCTTATACTGAGCATTAACTAGTCACATGATTAAAAAGAAAAAAAACTCTTAAAGGCACAAAGAACAATTATGTTCAGCCCACAGTAAAATGCATGATAAAATATGTATAAACTTCATTACATAAAAACTACATTTCATAAAAGCAGTATTACAAAAAAGATACATATACAAGTACATACATACCACATAAATATAACAGATTCTACCTACGTAATGGTCTATTTTTCAGGATGGTTCTCAATGGTACAGAGTTTTTTATATTATACTTTGTTCTGCTTATTTTTGGTTCTACATTCTCCAACGGATCCAGGGAGATGGCCACAGGAATGCCTACAGGAATAAAGAACATTGAATTGGAGTATAATCCTGTTTTAAAAATTACATGGACTGAACTTAATGTCAATCAATTTATATTTAAGGTGAGCAAGAAAGCTAATCCACTGTTGAATAATGAACTTGTCCTAGACGCAGACGAATGCACGAATATAGATATTGTGGCACTGAAAAGTGAATTATTCTTGCTAGAAAAAGACTTGCTCAAACTAAAAAGAACACAGTTCGAGAAGTTTAATCTCCAAACCTGTATTGCTGAAGGCATTGTGCCTCGGGGTTTGATGATTCTTAAAATGCCCGCGCAAGCAGACTGTGACCCTTTACTATTAAGTGAATGGCAGAAATTAAATCTACAGACCAGTGCTGGTTATTTAAAACTATTGTCTGACTTTGCTGAAAAAGAAGAAACAAAACTACTACTTCAAATCAAGAACAAATATCTTGATCTGTGTAAAAAATATGACTCTGCTTTGATTGTGAAGCCAATTAATGATATGCTTGAGAATGCTCATGTTTATTCTTGCAAGTTAATACAAATCAAGTTAAAAATTTATATAGAGACAGACTAGATTTTTCATGAGGCCATGTCTTTATGTGGCAGAGAGTGGCTAACAATAATAACAGGGCTAATATTCAAACCCCTGCAGTTGAGTCAACCAACCAAGGAAGCATCATTAAGGTTTCCGCCAATCGGACAGCCGCTACGACAACCTCCACCAGTCGAGAGTCTGAAGACATCCAGGAAATGGATGAGAGAGGGCTCAGATAACTAGCGACCTAGGTGGCATCACGCCGACGACCGAGACAACAGTGGTAAGAAGGAAAGCTATTGCAACCACAGCACAAGTTCATCAAGAAGCAACTGGCGAAGCTTTGAATAGATGCGATCTTGATGATGGCATCCATACTTCTTTTTTAGAAAGCCTACGACCTCCAGGTCTGACTTTCCCTCTTCCAACCAGAAACAGGTCTATAAGCCTAGGAAGAGGTGGCTTGAACCAAGGACAACAGAGAGGGAGAAGCATGACCAGAAGCAAAAGGAAGCACCCAGAAGGAACGGTGAGTCCGTACATGATAAAGAAAGCTTTCATGAACAGCAAAAATGAACAGTTAATTTATCAACCTATGATGTATTCAGATATGAATGTAATGTGTTGGAAAAAGGACTTTCTTTTATCCCGACTGCTAACTCTGACATTACTGAAATTGTATTTGATATCAAGTTATTTACACGCAATTTAATGTTGAAAATTATGTATGCTAACAATGGTGAAAATGGAGAATTTATGTTTAAAAAAACCTAGCTCTTTTTTACCCAAGTTAAAGCCTTTGGTTTCTGCATTTGAACAGTTATGTTTAGATGATGTTTATAGTGTGTTTCATGAACAAAAATCACAGCCTAGTAGTAGCAGACAGTGCAATTTATCCAAGGATGAATTTACAGCATTAAATAATTTATAAACGAATCCATGTATCATGATGCGCCCTGCAGACAAGGGAGGACAGATTGTAATTTTGGATAGGGAAGACTGTGACAGGAGAATGCTTGTTTTATTAGATGATAACACATTTTATAAAGTTATTACTTTATTACAAGTTAATAGAATGGTTGAAAATGTGCACAATAAGCTAAGGGAAATAGCCAGGATGGGTCTCGTTGATGAAAATTTATTAAAATATTTCCTTATATTTAACCCCACTACCCCAGTGATTCAAGGATTACCCAAGGTACACAAAAATGGGGAAAATCCTCCTATGAGGCCCATTGTAGCTGGAAGTAACTGGTGCACTGAGTCCATATCTATTTTTGTGGAGAAATTCCTTAGGAATCTTATTAAACAGTCAGACTATATCTTGAAGGACACTGAACATTTTGTGAGAGACTTATATAGATTTGCATGTGAAAGAGAGCAACAAGTCTGCAAACAACAAATGCTGTTAGTTACCCTTGATGTGGTGTCACTTTTTACTGTTATTCCAAATGACTTTGGGATTAATAGTGTAACTCGGTTAATGCTTGAAACCAGGGAGTATGATAGAGATATGCTGGACCTAATATGGTTATTACTAGGTCTGGTACTGGAGAATAATGTATTCATGTTCAGGGACAAGGTCTATTGGTAATGCAACGGGGTAGCCATGGGTATATCATGTGCTAACAGTTACGCAAATGCTGTAATGTCGAAATGGGAACAAGATAATCTGGTCGTGGATGACTTTAAAGATATATTATTTTTTTGCAAGTTTGTAGACGACCTCTTCCTTTTATGGGGGGGGGTCAATAGAACAGCTAATGATGTTTGTAGATTACATCAATGCTTCAACACATTTCCTTAAATTCACCATGAACTGGCCATACACTGAAGTTAGTTTTTTAGATGTCTCTATTATACAAGAACTTAATGGTGCACTGAGCACTAAAATGTTTAGAAAGGGATGTCATGTGAACAGTTTACTGAGAAAAGTTAGCATGCACCCTCAGTACATTTTTCGGAATGTTGCACAGAATCAAGTTTATAGGGCCTCTAGATTGAATGCTAGAGAAACAGATTTTATGGAACAACTAGACAAGATAGAGATAGAACTAACAGAGAGGGGTTATGACCAGAAACTTGTCAACCAAAGTATTAGGACAGTGAGAAACTCTAGACATAGTAGAGCCAGGCCCTATTTCTCTGAACAAGTAGAGAGTGATATATATCGAAACTCTGAGCAGCAATGTAAGGAGACACAGGCAAGGTACACATTAAGCGCGTTAACGTGTACCTTGCCTGTGTCTCCTTACTTTGCTGCTCAGAGTTTCGTTTTACTAGTTTGTTTGCCTGTGAGTTTACTCAGAGTGATATATGCAGTGGGGGTCAACAGAAACAAATTTCACAACCAGTTAAAATGTGTGTTAGCTATTCTAGAAATATAAGATACTACACAGACATTATAGGCAAGCATTGGAATATTTTGTCATCTGATAAACAAGTTAGTAACCTGATAGGAATACATCCACAGTTTACTTTTAAAAATAAGAAATCGCTAAGGCGACGACTTTGTAATCCCAGAGATCAAATCAGGACTGAGGATATACCGGGGGCTAAACCATGCACTAGGTGCCAGTTCTGTAAATTTATAAATCAAGATATGGAGTTTTTACATCCAGATACTGGTGTAACTTATACACTAAGAATCAGTGCAAGGTGTGATAACTTCACATGTGGTTTACCTTGCCGCTTGCAAAGTATGCAGTAAATTCTATGTGGGAAAGACCAATAGATTATTAAGGGATAGGATCAGGGAACACCTATACCATATTAAGAAGGGTAGTGTGTTCAATGCTCTAGCAAAACATATTAAAGAAACCAATGATCAACACACCTTTACATTTATGGTATTAGGTAAATGTTATGAGAACTTGAGGGGTGGTGATACCAAAGTTCAAACTGAGAACCTGGAGGCTAAATGGATTGTAAGATTGAGCTAACACAGGACATGGTCTTAATGACCATGTACCATTGAGACCCATCCTGAAAAATAGACCATTACGTAGTTAGAACCTGTTAAATTTATGTGGCATGTATGTATCTTTTTTGTAATATTGCTTTTATGAAATGTAGTTTGTATGTAATGAAGTTTATACATATTTTATCATGCATTTTACTGTGGGCTGAACATAATTGTTCTTTGTGCCTTTAAGAGTTTTTTTCTTTTTAATCATGTGACTACTTAATGCTCAGTATAAGCATGGGTGTGTTGAGTGCTGTTTTTATACACCTGAGGAAGCCTTGTAGTGAAAGCGCTTGTGTGTCTTGCAATAAATCAGCTGAAGAAACTGGAGCCTTGCCTCTGCCTGCTTTTATCCTTTGGAAAGGAATAAACTAATTTAATTTATGCTTTGGGCCAATGGTGGAAGTTAATTAAATGAAGAAATAGATTGAAAATATGCTTGGGATGATGGTGGATCACATGTAACGCTGTATTATATTTGAAAAGAAATGTGCTAAATACCGAGTAGAAAAGGGTACCATGAAAGGGCATATTTAGACCATAATAAAATTGCTTCTTCGAGTCAACTAGGAGAGGAGAGTAGGGTTTAAAATAAGAGGTTCTCCATTCCCTGGAAGAGAAATGGGGAAACCATTGGCTATTTCCAAAACTTAGTGACCAATAGGGCCATCCGCACAGGATTGAAACTATTGGCTTTTTTCCTAACTTCAAGGACTTATGATAGACACTTTTCTGAACCACTGCCTCCACACACCCACAGGCTTTACCTATTTATATGAATTGTTACTGAACTTTTAATATTGTGCACCAGCTCTCATCTGCCATTAAAACAACTTTGTGAAACTTGAACACTCAGTGTAGTTCTTTTAGATCTTAAGTTTGTTTTATTTTGTGAACTGAAAACACACCTATTGGGAAGAGAAAGCTGAGCATTTTCTACCATTGATTTAATAGCCAGTTCATCAGAGAGTTCTCTGGTTTGTTTTAACTGAAGCTAGCCAGGATTTAGTGTGTTAGTCCCATATTTTAAGGGGTTGATCTGTCTAGAGTTTAGGACAATCAGTAACTGGCAATGTTGAAGTCAAATTGTAACGATGTTACAGTTAACCTGCATTTGCATAATTTCTTAGCTGATTCAAGTTGTCTTCTTTTGTTACATCAAAGCTAAAATGAGAGAGAAGATTGGTTTTACCTGTAAGGCTGTTGTCCATTTAGATGTTAATCACAAGCTGCAACTCCAACAGATATATGTCTCTCTCTCATTTCTCGGATATCAGTCCCTGGTATGGAAAGCCATCTCTAAATGTTCTGGTAAGGTGTTTTAGCCAAGTCTAGAAAAGAAGATGGGATAATTAATAGGGCATATGGAATATTGTATGACAATGATAAAAATCAATCAGAGAAGGTTAGAAAAGATTGGAAAGAGAAACTGTCAAGGCAGTTTACAAAGCAGCGATGTGAGGGCATCTGTATGGCATTAACGATGTGGCAAAGTTCAAAGCATTTAGAATTTTTGCTTGGAAGTGCTGCCATAGTTGTTTTTATATCCCAAGCAGACTTCAGAGTATTTTTTGTCAGGTAGATAGCAAATGTTGGCAGTGTGATGGAAAAAATTGAGGTAACTGGGAACATGTTTGTTGGGAGCATAACAAGTTGGCAGATTTTAAAAGTTCATTACAGAGTAGTCTGTCAGAAATGTTGGAGGATTCCTTTGAGTTGAGACCAAAGGATCAAAATGGCCTAGTAAAGCCTAACTTAATGTAATGCTGTTGGCTGTTTTCAGTTACTAGAAAATGGAAATTAAAATCTAAAACAGTTGTAGTTAAGTACTGAGTATTTGACAATGCTTTTACTTTTTAGTATTTAGTTTGAGTCTGTTTTAATACACCAAGAATTTGGGTTTCAGAGGGTGACTTAACAGTTTGCAGTCTGCAAACATTGTTCGTCCAGGGTCTTTGTTTGAAGATCTGAGAACTAAAGCCAAAAAAAAGGTGAGGTTCCAGCACAGAGCCCTGAGGCTCATCGCTGGTTATTTTCATACATTCTGATGAGGCTCTTGCAGCTTGCATTGAGACTGGGGGTGGGGTATACAGTTTGCAATTCATCTTTACCACACGTAGGCTGATGTTTAACACATTTAGCTTTTGTATGATGTCAGCATAGGCAGTGGTGTTGAAGGCTTTGATAAGTCATGTTTACCACATGGCCACCATCTGTAGAATCTGTAACTCTTTGAAGATATTTACCATGTTCACCAGACAGGATCTTCCCTTCCCCAAAGTCTTTTGTTTTTGGTCATTTTTGATTCCCCTATCTCTTTTGCTGACCCAAACCCTTCAGCTCTAGGGTTGCCAACTGTCCGGTTTTCTGACAAATTGTCCATTTACCAATTTCATTCAAAACTGGAAATGTGAAGTCTGGGTTTTGTGCCACTGCCATGGTCTCAAGCATTTCTCCCGTGCCATCTTTACCCTCTCTCCCCTTCTTATTGCCTGCTATGAAAAGGAGAGCAACTGAAACTTAATTAACTTAAGGGGAAGTTTTTTTTTTTTTTTTTTTGAATAATTTGATCATGCAGAGCAGAGGCCAGGAAACATTGTATGGCATCTTGTACAGTCTCATTGTATTGCATTACATTTCTGGTTACACAAAGCTTCAGGGCTAAATTCATCCATAACAAGTAAGTCACAAGATGCTTCTTTCATGTGAGCTTTAGTGAGGCCTTGTCTAGACGATACTGAGAGTATGTTGCTGTTGCTGTGCCTGCTTCAGATAACAAAAGGCCAGATGGTTCTTCCAGCAGACTTTTATTAATGATACTACAAATCCCAAGAAATTGTTTAATTTTCTGTGACTAAGTACTAGTAAAATAAAATATGAAATGATACCTATTGTTGAAGTCTTTATATGCGATTATTGCAATTCCTTTATAAAATTATGTTGCTTAAAGCTGTTGAATGTGGTTAAAATAGTTTAGAATGATAAAATAGGGCAAACATACCTGTTGCCGTAGTATTTCACCTGTTAATATTACTAACGTGCCTTTTGATATAATGCTGTGTAATGGAGGGTCAGCTGTGGTTAATTGTTATTTGTGTCATACAGAGCTGAGATTGGTATAGCAAAGGTGTGTAAATTGATGACCCTGCTAGTTTTCTGACCATCCACAAGTTGTCCACATTAAGCATATGTTCTGTAGCTTTCTATTAAAGGCATAGGTTCATTTTTCAAAACTGCAAGACCAGTTGTGCCATTATGTATTGTTTTATACTAAACATGTATTTTCAGACCATGCTATATATTTTCAGGTCTGTGTTATTGATGTAAGATATGATTGTTAATACTGTGTCATTTCTTAGAACATTTTAAAATGTTATCATCCTAAACTTGGGAAAACAATGTGCAATGCTGTTTTGGTGAATGTGAAATTTAAAGACAGAGTAGTTTTAATGCTAAAAAAAATCTTCTATATGTAAAAATGTGATCAATAGTTTTAAATATATTAATGAACATCAATTTTTGGTTGGGGGCAATTTTAATTGCAATACATGTGGGGTTTTATATATATATATATATATATATATATATATATATATATGCTCTTAGATGTAGTTGCAATAAATACTACATTGGAGAGACCAGTAGAAGTTTTAAGGTCCATTTTCAAGAACACCTGAGAGACATAAAAAATGCTAGAACAGATCGCCCCTTGGGTAGTCATTTTTCTGAATTTCACAGTTGTAATCCTAATCATATTATTTGTTGTGTTTTGGAAACAAATTGAGGTATCTTTGGGGGAACTATCCCATTTTGTGATTAATTTGGTGGTTTTCTGCTTAAAGTAAAGCATAATTTTTTTCACATTTTAATGGTGAGGTCTTCCATCAAATGCAGGGTACTGCAATGGGGGTAGCTTTTGCCCCCATGTATGCAAACCTGGTAATGGGTAAATTTGAGTTTGATAAAGATATGCCATCATAACTTTTATAAAACCCAGGTTTTCCTATACTTAAGGTTTATTGATGACCTCCTTTTCTTATGTGATGACCCTATGGAGACAGCCTCTCATTTTGTGGAAGACTTCCAAATCAACAATATGGGTTTACAATTTGATGGCATTCAGCTTGGCATGGAGGTTAATTTTTTTTAGATATTAAGCTTAGCCAATTGAGCACTGGGCTATATAATGTTGTGTCTTTCGGCTTTTTCCTGGTTAGGGGTTGCCACAGCGGATCTCCGGTCCGCTAATGATTGGCAGTAGATTTTTACGTGCCGAGTTGCCAGCCCTGATGCACAACCTTCAACGAAGGTACGCCCATTCACATATGTCTCCACACATAAGGCGGTCTAGCTGAGAATCAAACCAGACAACGTCTTACTGTGAGGCGACAATGCTACCGCAGCACCAACACCGCAGTATGGCTATATAATAAGTTTACTTATAGGAATCAGTTCTTATATGGTAATAGTTGCCATCCAGACCACATAATAAAGATTTTACCTTATAATGAGTTTTTAAGGATACATAGATTATGTAATAGGGATGAAATCTTTATGCAAGAAATTTTTGAATCAGAAAATATGTTTCTAAATAGGGGTTATAAGATGGAGATAGTCTTGGAAGCTAAGGCTAGGGTTATGAATCTTAGGTGGCCTAATGCCCAAAATAATATGAAAGCTCAAAACATTAGGGACAGAATGAGTTATTGGTCTGATGATAACATCTACAATATTTTTACTGAATATGTATCTAATAAGGAAGAGAATTTAAGTAATGTTTTATTTGTAATTAATTGCAATATCATTACTGACAAAATAGTTAACTGGCCCGTGTTGTTTAGAGATAAGGAATTCAATAAGTTGTTGCCAGAAAAGTTAAAAATCTCTTATAAGAGGGCCAGAAATCTTAGAGACGTGGTTGTACATAATCAATTTGAATTACCCATAATGAATGTTAGTGCTGAAATGTTTACATTTAAAGGCACTATACCATGTAATGAATGCTCTATATGTAAAATGTGATCAATAGTTTTAAATATATTAATGGAGATCAGTTTTTGGTTAGGGGCAATTTTAATTGTAATACATGTGGGGTTATATATGCTGTTAGGTGTAGTTACAATGAATACTACATTGGTGAGACCAGTAGAAGTTTTAAAGTCCGTTTTGAAGAACACCTGAGAGACATAAAAAATGGTAGAATAGATAGCCCCTTGGGTAGTCATTTTTCTGAATTTCACAGTTATAATCCTAATCATATTATTGGTTGTGTTTTGGAAAAAAAATTAGGTATCTTTGGGGGAACTAGTAAATCTGGATACTAAGTTATGTAAAAAGGAAACATCATATATTTTAAAATTCAACACTTTGGAACCTTTAGGGTTAAATAAGGAATGTGACTGGAAGCATGTAATTTAAGTGATTAATTGCAGTGGGTGTGACTTGTAAATTTTATGTGTATATAACTTTGTTGTTTTTTTATGTTGTTTTACTCTTTGAAGGCTGTATAACTGAGGCGCTAAGTAATAAAAGGTTGGCTTGTTCGTTGCTGCTGGTGGTATAGTTTTTTGTTTTGTCTTTTTAGTAGTATCTTGTAGTTTTAATGCTAAGTCTGTTTTCATTGTGAGACTGTATTGCTTTGTTTAGCAAATGTGTATCAGTGGTTTGTGTTATAAAATCTGAAATAAATGTTTTAAATTAAATCCAAATATATGTAATCACAGTAGAAGTAAAGCAGAAGACAGTATGCACACTAAGAGTTTTGAACAGTGTTTATGGCAACTGGGGAGAAATCGTCTGAAAGCAGGCATCCGGAACAGAAAAAGAGGGCATTCCCATCAGCTGATGTCATGGTGATGTCACAAATGGGTGGAGCATTGATGGTAGATGGGTGGGAATGGGTGGAGTTATGGATGATGCGAGGGGCATAACCTTAGTCCAGTTTTAGCCACAAAGAAAGCTGGCAACCCTATTCAGCTCCCCTGTGTGAATCACTTTGGGAGGGTCCCTGTACTAGAGGAGCACCTGCTCAGGGAGGTCTTGCAGGCTATAGGAGATTAAAATACCTGAGAAACAACAATGGGACAACCACGGCAAAGCACATATATTTAATAAGCAATAAGCAGTAAACAGATAAGCTCTTTCGGAGATGCCTCCTTCATCAGATCAATATTGGTATTGATCTGATGGAGGCATCTTCGAAAAGTGCTCATCTGTTTATTAAATATATGTAATTTGCTGTGGTTGTCCCATTATTGTTTCTCAAGTATTTTTATCTGCTTTTTTTTACATTGGGACTGATTTTCTCCTTGTTGCTGTTTGCCTAATTTATAGGTTATAGCAGATGCACGTCTAGGCACTGTAGAAAAGGACAGAACAAGTGGAAGCCATCATAAAACCATCATACTGCAATTCCACTATGAGGCTTTTTGCCTCACATAATGGTAGGACTTTTCAATAAATACAGGTACTAATTTTACTATATCACATGCTACACATAAACGTTTTTCAAAGTGTGCACAGTTGCATGAGGCAAAGTCTGAAATTTGTAGCCATGCGAGTAAGCTCAAGTGCATTAATAAATATTTAGCCATGTCTGAGTAAAAGAGGCATAAGTTTGAGTCTTGAGTTTGTGCTTGATGGTCTGAATGTAAATAATTGTCTTAGAAGAGCTGTGACATGTAAAAAGGGCTCAATGACGTAAATGAAGTCAGTTGCAATATGTTTGGTGAAGCTGACTTGCTGACTGTGAACCAGTAAAAGTTAGAGACTAAAAGCAAATGCTGCTGTGTATGCTTTCACTAACCAGAGAAGGGTGTCATTTCCTATTTTTTTTTAAACTTAACTCCATACATTAGGGTCTATATTATGTTGCTGAAAGCTGTTTAGAAGCAAGTACAACAACATCGACCCGTAAACAGCAAAAACCCACTAATGTGAATGGCCAGGTCAGCAATTTTTTTTTTTCTTAGGGAAAAAAAATCAGCAGACCAGCCAGACACGACACACCACCTAAATCACTACAAAGAGGGGACTTCGCCCCAACCATACCTCCCCCAAACTAAATATCCCAACTCCGAGATCGCACTACAGTAGGGTAAAGGGCAATTTCACAGTGATGGCTAGGCGATTTTTTTTTCCCTAGGAAAAAATCTCTGACCTGGCTGTTCGCGTTTCACTGTTTACAGGTCAATGTTGACGTATTCACTGTAAACAGCTTTTGGCAACATAATATAGACCCCGTACAGTATACTACACTCACGTGCAATTCTCTTTCATGATGCATCATATCTCATCAGTTGTGCTGCTTCATTTCTTGTCCTATCCCTGTATCACTCCCCCATTGGTTTTGCCTTCTTCTTTTTGGTTTGATTTTAACTCTTGTAATATTATAATATATCTGTCTATTGCTTTTTCTTTGTGCCTCCTCTCCATTCCTCACTCTGTTCAGTTTCTACCATCATGTCCAGGGATCTCTTATGTAATTCATGTGCCCTTACTCTTTTGTCCCCTTCCAGTTTTGAGTGATCATTGTTTTAACTTCTGTGTGCAGAAAATTTGGTAGTGTTCATTTCTCTTTCTTTCCAAATGCTGTCCTCATTTTTTTATGTCCCAAAAACAGAATTCTCAAGCACACTGTTTCCTTCTGAAAAAGTCTCCTCAAATCTCTACCTAATTTCAGACTACTTTTGTCTTTCCACAGTCCCAGAACATGTATATCATTCATGCCCCATCCTGTTGAGACCTCCATCATCTACTAATCTCTTTCCTGCCTACCAGTTTAGAAATATGTAGTATTCTTAGACTCTCACTTGTACTTTCTGCATCTGCCAAACTGTCTGAATTGTCTTCTGCCAGTGTAATGGAACTTCATTTCATCTTTTCTCAATTCTTGGCCATTCTGTCTTCTTCAACCTTGTCCATTCTTTCTCTTAAGGCTTCATTGATATGTTGGTCCTTTCCCTCCCTAACCCCTTCCATTTCCTTCAAGGTGACACACTCTCTCCTTTTGTCCTCCCTTCCTGTCTGTCCCTTCCTTCTGTTGCCCCTTCTGTGTTCTTTTTCCAAATCTCCCTGAGTACCACGTAGCCTTACTATTGTGTTCAAAATAATGTGGGCTTTTTGTGTTTTGTGTTTCTGTATTAACTGCTCCATTGATTTAAATCTTTCCCTATCATCCTTTTCTCTACGTATTAAATCTTCCTCTTGAGCTGCTCCACGTCATCTCCATATTTCATTTTTCTTCCCTACCTTTGCACCCAGCCTTCTGTTCCTCATTTTTTGAGGATCCCTCATCCCACTTCATGAATCTCGTTTTTTTAGTGCTTTATTCGTGTCCTTTACTAAGCTTCCCCATGTTTCTCTCTCCTTTAATCTTCTTTACTTAACTGCCTTCTCTTCTTTTTCTGCCATGTTTAGTTTCCCCATATGCTTAGGTTTTCTATTTTTTTTAAGTCAAGGTATAATTTAAGTTTAAGAAATTAGTACTGCTTCAGTCTTTGATGTTAGCCAAGAGTGCTCTTCTCAGCATTCGCAATGTATCCAGAATTGCTTCCTTCTCTAGTTCATACAGGGTTACAAGTATTGGTAAGCATATTTAAGTACAACTTTAAATTCTTTATTATTCTATTTGCTCCTACTACTGCTTTTGGAACAGTCTGTCTATTTCTCTCACATTGCTCTTGTTTCTGCTTGCAAATCCTGGTACTTTTTGACTTTTGGCTCTCGGTACCTAAGACACTGTTATCACTGGGTGTAGTAATTTAGTGCTATGTTTGTCTTTTTTCTTGGATTGTTATATCTGGTTTTCTTGCATCTGTTTTCTGAAATGTTGGTATTGGGTCATCCCTTGTGATCTAGACTTCATCATTGTTGATAATGCGTTGTGTTTTGATGTTTCCAATACATCCCAGCCTTTTCTATATTGTAGTGTTTACACAATCCCCAGTGCAACAGTCCTGCCAAATTATTGCACTTTTCAGTGTACAGACCTCAGCCATGACTGTATTAAATCCAGCAATGAGATGCACAACTGTTTCCTGTTCTGTTTTACAGAGTGTGCATTTGTCTGTTTCTTCTTGCCTCTTTTTCACTGTCTTGGGCCATCATTGTTAGCCTTTTGGTTTAAATTCCTGCGTAAAATCTTGCTCAGCATGTTTCTTTATACTTGCCACTATATTTGTTGAATTTCTAGTTTTCTCTTATTTATATTATTTCTCTTGCTTTTTCGGCACTTTAGTCGGTTACTGTCTAATTTTCTGGTGTGCTTGTTGTTTGATTCCCATTCCTACTTTGATTTGAAATGCTTCTGCTAGACTAAGCAAAAATGTCATCTTTGACTTCTCTTCATGCTTTAAAACGTTTACGTTGTTTGGATCTGATGAGATCTGAAAATATGTATGTGGTCCCACAATTGCAAATCTATGTGTAGTCAATTTTGAAGAGACCGATACCTCCTTCATAGCAAGGGATGTATACTCTTTGGTATGCACTAATTTGTATATATCATTTCATAAGCATTTTGTTTTCTTGTTCCACTAACTAATTTAATACTTTTTGGGGCCCGTCAGTCAGACCAGAGATGTAAGTTGGGATAGGAAGAGCAAATTACTTTATTGCTTGGATTTTATTCATAGATGTTGAGGCAGCTGTGATGTTATTCTATAGCAAGCACTGAAATAGTATTTTAATATTAGTGGGAGATGTGATAAGTGCCCTTTGTTTTTGGACCTGGCATAAGAATTTATCTTGCCTTGCTTTAGTAAGCAACTAGGGAACAGTAATTCTTCAGTCAGTTAGAAGATGTAGTGAGATTAGCTAAATATTGATCAGATGTTTACCTTTTCATTCTTGCTCACTGATGGGTTACTGATCTGATCTTTGAATTTGACTTAGCCACATTTTCCAGACTTTAGATCCTAGTCTTGAGATCCTTCCTCTTAACATAATGCACTACACCACCTCTAGCTCTTCATCTGATTTTCCGCCAGAAGTGGTAAGATGCAAGATTTCAAAATCTCTAGCTGTAAGGATTTTAGTTATATTTTTTTGTTATTTGTTGCTAGTTCCTTCCTCCCTCTTGGTTATTTGACTATAGTTTGGTTTTCTTTGATTTTCCCTGTCTTTATATTGGTTGATGTATTTATGGCAGTTACTTAGTTCTTTGACAATCTCAGTGCTGGTAATTTTTTTACTTAGGTTTCCATTGTATCCATATCTCCCCACTCTCTTGCCTTTCTACTTTCTGTGTGGTCTGGTTTACTGTCTTAATTGTTTAGTTGTATTACCTCCCTTGGTCTCTCTAAAGGCATGCTGGGTCAGATTCCTGTGTTGAGCATGCTTTTCCTTCTGGTGCAGACCTGGGCATTTTGTGGCCCCTGGGCCACATCCATCCATTTGGCTGTCCCTGACTGGCCCATGAGAAGTCAAACAAAACACTTGCCAATTGCAAAAACTTAACACTTTTTTTTTTTGGAATATCCGGAAATGACAGATTCTCTGGTAGTCCGGAAGACACTGTGTGAACTCCGGTATTCTGTTTCATAAAAGAAACAGACTATTGGAGTTTGTCAGTGGATTTACTGTGATATATATATATATATATATATATATATATATATATCTATATATATATATATATATATATATATATATATATGTGTGTGTGTGTACGTACACACATACATGCACAGAAAAGGAGTAAATGGGAGGTGTGAGGGGTATGTCATTGGTCCAGTTTTAGCAGCAGCGATATTTTAAAAAATAAATAATGTTCATACTGCAAAAGCAAAATGCACATTTACTTGACATGCTAAATACCCAACCGAGTGAGGTGGCACGGAATGGATATATCACCTGCATAGTTCTCTAAAAAGGCTTCTGGTTGGGTAGAGAAAGAGACTTTGTATGTTTTGGTACAGCATACACATTATGATTTAGTCCAGGGATTGTTATTCCAAAGGATTTTTTGTGTGCGTTATTGGGATATCAAGTTATATATTAATTATAATTATATACAAGGTTGCACACTTTGCTTGGACAAGAGTGGATTAAAAGTAAGTGGAATATTTTAGCAGCTGTTAGCCATCAGCAAATGTCAACTTACATTAAAAAACGAAAGACTGATAAAGGATGTAAACTTTTTAACAAGACATGGACTTATTATTTATTTATTGAAGTCAAAGGTAAAGCTGTGTGCTTACTTTTTGGAAAACAGATTGCTGTGTTTAAGGATTAGAGTTTGAATTGCTATTATGAGACTAAACATGCAGAGAAATGTAACAAGTTGACTGATGCAGAGCAGGAGCAGACATCTGAAACTTTGTTAGCTAAGCTGGAAAAGCAGCAAGCACTTTTTACCAAGCTCTAAACATCCATGGATGGGAGCAGTCAAGACCAGCTTTGTGATATCCCACAAAATTGCAAACAGAAGTAAGCCATTCTCTGATGAGGGGTTTATCAAAGAGTGTTTAGTGGATGCTGCCGTGCTAATATTCCCTGAGAAAACAAGACGCATTTGAGAATGTGCCTCTCTCCAGGCGAACTGTAACGAAAAAGATCAAATGTATTGCAGGAAATCTGGAATTTCAGCTGCAAAACAAAGCGGACAATTTTGACTTTTTCTCCTCGGCCCTGGATAAGAGCTATGATGTCCGCGACGCAGCCCAGTTACTCACCTTTGTACATGGGATAACAAAAGACTTCGAGATGATGAAGTAGCTGGCAGCAATGTGATCAGTGAAAAGGACGATGACTAGGACTGAAGTGGATATCACAAACCAGCACAAAGCAATAGTACCAATAACACAAACCAATGTAGTATATTAAAGTTTTAGGTTGTTTAATGTAAATAATTGATTGTAATTCGCACTTTAATGAATGTTAATTAATTTGGAAATGTTGATTGGTTTATACAAACTGAGGTGGATTTTTTTTTTTTTTTTTTTATTCTGATGAAGTCCCATTTTGGATGAAAGCAGAGATTAAAGTTTTGGTACGCTAATAACTTCTGGATTACATTTTTCTTTTCTTCTGAGCTTTCAGTGAATTTTTTTGTTTTTGGGACTGAAATGGGACAAACTGGCAGGTGTTGAAACCAATGGTTGTCCAAATCTGACTGGAAAAAATCTTGGACTTCTAAAGCAGATGCAAGATAAAGTGACTGACATGACCACAGAACAGAAACTGATATTTTTGCATTGTATTCTACATCGGGAGGTGCTGTGCGAGTCTGTGCTAAAAATGAACCATGTTATTGATGTGTTGTATCTAAAATAGTTAATTTAATCGGGGCAAAAGCAGTGTATCGCAGACAGGTTGTTGCACTTTTGGAGGAGCATGAAACTGAATGTGATGACAGGTTAATACACAGCTGCCAGATGGCTCAGCCTGGGTAAAGTTCTTAAGAGTATGGGACTTGATAGCAGAGATTCAAGAGTTTTGTGCGAAGAAAGGCAAGGACAGCCCACAACTCTCAGATGCCGACTGGTTGGCAGATCTTGCATTTGCTGTTGATGTGACTGCACTAATGAATGAACTAAATACCAAACTGCAAGACAAGGGCCTGTTTGCACATGAAATGTACAGCCTGGTGAAGGCTTTCATGAGAAAATTGCAGTTTCTTTCAAGCCATTTGGAGAGCAACATTCTTGCCCACATGTCAACACTGTAAGAAGCCACACCATCAGGTGATCACCTCTACAGGTACTCATCCATGTAAGGAGTTCTGCATGGTAAGTTTACAAGGTGATTTGAAGATTTCAAAACAGTTGAGAGTGAAATGCACATGATTTTTTCTTCCTTCACTTGTACTGTGGATCCATCAAGTGATGTTTAGCTCAAATTCATTGATCTGCAGTCTGATGCACTACTGGCAGAGCACAGTATCACTGCTGGATTTTTATTCTTCTCTCAAACAGGAAAACTTTTCAGACCTGAGGAGACATGCTCAGAAGATGTCGGTTCTCTTTGGATATACCTACATACGTGAACAAACATTCTCAGTGATGAATTTTAACAAATCCAGATAAGGATCCTGTCTCACTGACTATCACCTGTCAGCTGTCCTTCGCATATCCACCTCAGACAATCAGCCTGACTTCAGTGCACTTGTTCAAGCCCAAGACAGACTAGATTTCTTTCCGTGACTTAAAAAAACCTGAAAAACAGTAAATGAAGTAATTAGGCTACAAAAAATTGCAATAGCATTTGTTACTTTTTTGTATAAAGTTAATTTAATGCTGCTCTTTGAAATACTGTAAAAACATGCACATTTTCAAAGTTGTTTTTTTTTTAATGTTGATGGGAGGAGAAGGGGGAAACGGGTGGGGGCTGAGAGGAGGAGGAAAAGGAGTGTTATGTAAGAGTCATGACTGTTCACTTCTAGGTCCCAGGGGAGTTGGTTCCTTTCCATTTGAGGTCTTCTATGTCTAGCCTTAGACAGGGGGTTTGGAAAGGACCAGTGTTTGGTAGGGTAATTGCAGCTGAAACAAGGAGGGTGGGCCTGGTGAAAGTCCTTGACTGTTTGCATGGATTTGGCCTTATCCCCCATTTTCTTAAGCACAACCCTCAACCCTAGGACCAAAAAGAAAGTCTTTATCCAAAGAGGCATCCAGAACACTGGATTTGACATGTTCCAAAAAGGACAGTACTCCCTGAGCTAGGCATGTCTTCTAATGATGGATCCTGTGGCTGCTACCCTGCTAGAAACTTCCAAGGCGTCATAGCTGCAGCTACTCGACAGCAGGAGCTGTGTAAGTGTAGCAGTCCCCTGGAGAGGGCCTTATTTCCAATTTTTTTTTGTTTGTTTTCATCATGTCTAAAATGGTTTCCTAATGTTTCATCATGTGAAACTGGCAGTTCAAAGCGCTCATGACAAGAGTAGCAGAGGTGTAGAATTTCTTTCCAATCCTGCTTAAAGCTCTGCTTTCATTGTTCATTGGTAAAGGTTTTTTGGAAGTACTTTTGCTCCCTTAGGCCCCTGAGTCACCACTTCAAGATCTGCCACAGGGTTCTTAAAAAGATGTTTGTGAGAATCTAGGACCCTGTAAAAATCTGTAAGGTTTCTGAGGGACAGGGGAAGGGAGTTTGGTTACAGAGGAATCCAGCAAGACATCATCTACCACCACCAAAACTGGGGGAATGGCAAGGGGTTTATTCCCAGGGAGATTTAAGCAGGGGCGGCTCGTGGCATAGGGCTGCCGGACTGCAGCCCCCTCAAAAATAAAAAAAGAAAGAAAAAGAAATGAAAAATAAAAAAAAATATTTTTTTAAAATTCATGGCGGACATGCGCATAGACCGAGTCCCGGCTTATCGGTCTATGCGCATGCTCAAGGCAGCCCGGCCGTGGGACACAAGGAGCGTCTGTGCACTTTTACAGTGCACAGACCCGCCAGGATTATGGGACGCGTCCGGACTGCAAGAGGAGCAGCAGGGACTCGGGACAGAGCCTTAGGGATCTCGTCGGCGTCGGGAAGGAGCATTGGGATCTCGCGGGTCTTCAGTATTGCGCGGGAAGGATGTATGTACGGACGTTTTCAGGTAAGGTGCCTTTTAATTTACAATGTTTATTGAGTTTGTGCTTTTTATTTGTGTATGGTGCTTGAGTTTGTGCTTTTTATTTGTGTATGGTGCTTGTGCTTTACTGGAGTTTGTGTATGGTGCTTGTGCTTTACTGGAGTTTGTGTATGGTGCTTGTGCTTTACTGGAGTTTGTGTATGGTGCTTGTGCTTTACTGGAGTTTGTGTATGGTGCTTGTGCTTTACTGGAGTTTGTGTATGGTGCTTGTGCTTTACTGGAGTTTGTGTATGGTGCTTGTGCTTTACTGGAGTTTGTGTATGGTGCTTGTGCTTTACTGGAGTTTGTGTATGGTGCTTGTGCTTTACTGGAGTTTGTGTATGGTGCTTGTGCTTTACTGGAGTTTGTGTATGGTGCTTGTGCTTTACTGGAGTGTGTGTGTGTGTGTGTGTGTGTGTGTGTGTGTGTGTGTGTGTGTGTGTGTGTGTGTGTGTGTGTGTGTGTGTGTGTGTGTGTGTGTGTGTGTGTGAAAATGCCCCAGGTGCTTATGGTGGTGTGGTAGGGAATGCCTCAGGCTTGAACCCTGTACCCTGTATGCAGGTGTTAAAGACTTGAGTTCCCTACCCACCACCATTTGTAAAAAATTCAGATTTTTACCTCATATTCGATCTGATCTGTTCCTCATAATATCTGTGGTTTGTAAATGTTGCAATGCTTGATATTTGATGGTGTAGTAGTAGCATTGTTGCCTCACAGCTGCAGGTTCTTGGGTTTGATTCTTGGCTGGGGTTCCTTCTTTGTGGGGTCTGTATCTTCTCCCTGTGTTTGTGTGGGTTTGCTTTTGTGCCCTCCCATGTTACAAAGACATGTCTGCATTATTTCTTCCTGGGCCTCTGCTGAAAATTTGTTTATTTGTTCCAAGTCAGACTGTCCTGATTAAAAATGTTAAATAAAATTGATAGGCATTTGAATTTCAGACTTAAGGGTTTCTGAATGTTTAATTCCTTGCGTATTTGATGGTGCAGTGGTAGTATTGTTGCCTCACAGCTATAGGTTTTCTGGTTTGATTCTTGGTTGGGGTGGCTTCTGTGTGGAGTCTGCATCTCCTCCATGTGTTTGTGTGGATTTGCTCTGGTGCCCTGCCATTTTACAAAGACGTGTCTGCAGTTTTAATCCCTGCTGAAAATTGGTTTTGTTCTGTCCGCAGTAAAATTGACAGGCATTTGAATTTCAGACTTCAGGTTTCTGAATGTTTAATTCCTTGCATAATTGATGGTGCGGTGGTAGTATTGTTGCCTCACAGCTGTAGGTTTTCTGGTTTGATTCTTGGTTGGGGTGGCTTCTGTTTGGAGTCTGCATCTCCTGCCTGTGTTTGTGTGGATTTGCTCTGGTGCCCTGCCATTTTACAAAGATGTGTCTGCAGTTTTAATCCCTGCGTCTCTGCTGAAAATTGTTTTGTTCTGTCCGCAGTAAAATTGACAGGCATTTGAATTTCAGACTTCAGGTTTCTGAATGTTTAATTCCTTGTATAATTGATGGTGCAGTGATAGTATTGTTACCTCACAACTATAGGTTTTCTGGTTTGATTCTTGGTTGGGGTGGCTTCTGTCTGCATCTCCTCCCTGTATTTGTGTGGATTTGCTCTGGTGCCCTGCCATTTTGCAAAGACGTGTCTGCAGTATTAATCCCTGCATCTCTGCTGAAAATTGTTTTTGTTCTGTCCGCAGTAAAATTGACAGGCATTTGAATTTCAGACTTCAGGTTTCTGAATGTTTAATTCCTTGCAGATTTGATGGTGCAGTGGTAGTATTGTTGCCTCACAGCTGTAGGTTTTCTGGTTTGATTCTTGGTTGGGGTGGCTTCTGTGTGGAGTCTGCATCTCCTCCATGTGTTTGTGTGGATTTGCTCTGGTGCCCTGCCATTTTACAAAGACGTGTCTGCAGTTTTAATCCCTGCTGAAAATTGGTTTTGTTCTGTCCGCAGTAAAATTGACAGGCATTTGAATTTCAGACTTCAGGTTTCTGAATGTTTAATTCCTTGCATAATTGATGGTGCGGTGGTAGTATTGTTGCCTCACAGCTATAGGTTTTCTGGTTTGATTCTTGGTTGGGGTGGCTTCTGTTTGGAGTCTGCATCTCCTGCCTGTGTTTGTGTGGATTTGCTCTGGTGCCCTGCCATTTTACAAAGATGTGTCTGCAGTTTTAATCCCTGCGTCTCTGCTGAAAATTGTTTTGTTCTGTCCGCAGTAAAATTGACAGGCATTTGAATTTCAGACTTCAGGTTTCTGAATGTTTAATTCCTTGTATAATTGATGGTGCAGTGATAGTATTGTTACCTCACAACTATAGGTTTTCTGGTTTGATTCTTGGTTGGGGTGGCTTCTGTCTGCATCTCCTCCCTGTATTTGTGTGGATTTGCTCTGGTGCCCTGCCATTTTGCAAAGACGTGTCTGCAGTATTAATCCCTGCATCTCTGCTGAAAATTGTTTTGTTCTGTCCGCAGTAAAATTGACAGGCATTTGAATTTCAGACTTCAGGTTTCTGAATGTTTAATTCCTTGCAGATTTGATGGTGCAGTGGTAGTATTGTTGCCTCACAGCTGTAGGTTTTCTGGTTTGATTCTTGGTTGGGGTGGCTTCTGTGTGGAGTCTGCATCTCCTCCATGTGTTTGTGTGGATTTGCTCTGGTGCCCTGCCATTTTACAAAGACGTGTCTGCAGTATTAATCCCTGCGTCTCTGCTGAAAATTGTTTTTGTTCTGTCCGCAGTAGAATTGACCGGCATTTGAATTTCAAACTTCATGTTCTTCAGAATACATAGTAGCACAACCTTTTTTTCTAGCAATTTTCTAAGTTTATAAGATGAATATTTTAAATTTGTCCCTATTTTTGGGACTGTATTCCCCCATTATTGGCTTCGTCCAGGTTTTGTGCTAAGGTTGACAGCTATGGCAAGAACTGAATTCACTGAATATGGACTGTAGAATTGTGCATATTTACTGATAAAGGTGCACTGTAGAATTGTGCATATTTACTGATAATGGTGGACTGTAGAATTGTGCATATTTACTAATAATGGTGGACTGTGGAATTGTGCATATTTACTAATAATGGTGGACTGTAGAATTGTGTATATTTACTAATAATGGTGGACTGTGGAAGTCTGAGTAGACTTTTTATGATAAATGTTCTCAACTGGGCAGTTTTGCCATTATGGGTGCATATGTTTTGTTTCATTGCTTACTGGAAAAATGTTCAAAACAAATTTAAAACACCCTCTAACAAGTGTACTGTATTGTACAAGGAATATAATTTTTAGTACAATGAGGAAGGTGTATCAAAGAGCACATGTATGTTTCATATGCAAGGGGCCTATGATTCAAAACAGCCCAAAATTAATCTTTATCTGCCACTGGCAAAATGTATTTTCTTTGAATGTGGGTTTCAATGCTGTTTCAATGAATGTGAGTTTCAAGGGCAGAGAAGTTTTAATGCTAAGTTTTCATTGTGACACTGCATTGCTTTGTTTAACAGATTACTTAATGTTTGTGCTGTAAAATACAAAATAAAACTTTCAAATGAAGTCCAATCATTGAAGTAAAGCAGTATGCACATTAGTGTTTATGGTAAATGGAGTGAAATAGCCAAGTAATGGTTAATTGGAATGGCTGCAGAGGCTCCAGTTCAACCATTATTTTGTCAGGGGAAGGGCAGCAAACTCGGACAGGCCCAGCTGAACTATACCTCCCAACTGTCCAGATTTTCAAAGAATGAATAGATTTTTGCTTCTTATTTTTGGTTTGTTGTTCATAAAATTTGTAGTTTTAATTCCTAAATGATTTGCCAGAAGTCACTAAATAATAAGTTTCAGACTTCATAACCTTCATAAAAATGCATGTTAAAGTAAGAGCCGTTCTATCAACTGTCTCAATTTATACAAGAGCAATTTTAGTACTGTTTATATGTGCCCCCAATATATTTGGCCTTGTTCAGATTTACTGCATTAACAGGTTGAGAGGTACATGCAAATAAATTGCTTTATAGAATTAGGCATAGCCAACCTCTCAACTGTCCCCAATTTTTGGCTCAAAATGTTGCTCTTCCCCTAATAATCCCTCCGCAAAATAGCAATTTTGGAAGAAAACATGGAGGGTTTACAATTAAGAAATAACTGTAATAATCAAAGTTATAGATTACTTGAAATGCATGTAGATTCTTTTATTTTGTCAGCTGCTCAAGGTAGCAGTACTAATATTAAAGTGTCCCTTCTTTGACAGGTAGAAGCTGTATTGTGTGTCTATTTTATATTTTTGCATCACATTTTGGTCCATTTTTCATAAAATTGTGTTTTTGGCAAATTAGTGACAAATCACTAAAGACTGAAGTTAGAAAATGACAGACATTTGAGTTTCAGATTTTATACCCTTCAGAAAATTCATACTAATGCAAGACCTATTCTATTATCTTTCTAAGTTTATTAGAGCAATATTTAAAAATTGTCCTTCTTGTTGTGCCTTTGTCCCACTTCTGTGTATGGCTTTGTCCAGATTTCTTGCTCTTGAAGTTGAGAGGTATGACAAATGTGTCAGGGCCATCACAGTCAGCCAGAGAGATTTCAAATTGTGACATGCTTGTTGCACCCCACTCCCCATGTAGTGACTCTGGATGTGTCCAAGCAAGGCAAGGAGTAGTTGTATCTACCTTGGATGGGGAGGACACACTGCATAAGTACTACAGTGGCTTTTCATCTGTCCTTGATTTTGCAGAATGGTCTGGTTTCTGTCATATTTTTGTACTGTTGATTTATGCTTATTACTCAAAGTGCCTGTTGCTCTGTGTTTAAGTAGCAATGCTTTAATGACCATAAGGTAAGCTTGTCTGACATCGTAAGATGCAAGTAAGCTTTAATAAGCATACTGTTAAAGAATTGCCAACATTGAAAGCCTTTCTGTTGTTGCCATGCAGAGAATACTTGACTAGATAATGTATAAGCCTTGGGTATTAAAGGACAGGATTCCATTATTTTAAAAAGCTCATTACACTTGTTGGAGACTTCCAGTCATCTCTACAGGCTTTACCCGTAAACTAAACAGAATGCCAATCATGTGTGGTCCATAACCTGTACAGTAATCCTTTAAGCAATGTATCTTGAGCTTGTTTCTTGTTTGCTTTTCATTTTTTCCTTTTATCATGTTTTCCCGATGAAACGTTGTCAGGCAGCAGGTCTTTTTAGGATAAGAAACATTTTTACAAGTGGGGGCATCACATAGATTTCTACTTTCAGCATGTTGCTTGGTACTTTAATAAAGCTGAATATATTATAATTAGAACTGCAGTGCAAGGAGAAGTAGTTTGAGTTGAGTGCTTCTGGTTTTTCTTATACTTGATTTTGACTGGCGTTCCAGTAATGTATTTAAAAAGTAATTTATTTTACATGCCTCACAACCTTTTGTTTCCATCTAGATATTAAGTAAGCTGTCATGCAGCCAATGCATTGAAATATTTTTATTCTTCTACACTTATTTTTGTCTTGATTGGACTTTCATAATGATGGTTTGCCACCCAGGGCAGCGTATTTAATTAAAGTTAGTTTTTTTGTGGTTTTGTGCATAGCTCCTCCCCTTTATGGTTGACCACACCCCTTCCCTTTGACCCCGCCCATTCAGCGTCTCCTGCAGCCCCCCTGTGATTTGAAGTCACCAGCCGCCACTGGATTTAAGAATGCCCTAACACTCTCTTCTTGGATTGTGGGTAATTCTGAGCTTCCCATTTGAAGTGCTCCCTCATGGTATGTAAGGTTTCCCCAAAGGAAATGTCCTTGGGAGGGCTGAGGCAAGGTTGTCCTCAAAATCAGAATCCTTATAGGAGGTAATAGATGCATCCTCCTCAAACGTGGATTCATCATTGTCATACTCATCCTCAGATTCAAAGGAGTCCCGTTGTCATACTCATCCTCAGATTCAAAGGAGTTAGAAAACTCCTGGGATGAAGTATCCTTTCTTTTACCAGGAGATGATTTAGAGGTACGGAGGCATCTGGATCTGACCAAGAAAATGAAATCCTCAGCTAACCTAACTAGGTCTTGCTGATAGGCCTGAGTTTGGGAGCATGTAGGCCTAGGCTGAGGCAAGATGGATGAAGCTTTTTTTGTAACAGGCCTTAGGCTTAGGTCTGAGGGAGATATGCGCAGTAGGACCCAGATGTGGATAAACAACAGACTCCGATGGAGGTGAGCCGAGGTGATGATCTGAAGAGGAGAGGAACAGTCATCAGTTTTAGAGCAGTCATCAGAAGCCAGAACCTAAGCAACAGCAGCCCTAGACCCAACTGATGCATTAAGGCCTTTGGCTTGTAAGAAAATAAAGGGACCTGGAGATGTATTGGACTCTGAATGGTTCTCGATAGAGGCCTGTGCCACAACTTTGGTCACAAAAGGGGGCTGCAAAGGCACCTCATCCTATTCAATGATCACAAGCTTACAAGGACTTGGCAGATGGTGAACGAGAATTGTCCAAGGCCCCAATTCTGTAGTATTTTCCTTTTTATGTTTAGGGAGATCAACTTCAGCTCAAACAGCACTAGAAAGCCCTGAAGACTCACTAAAATGTGTAGCTAAAAATCTGAGCCATACACTTGATAGTTCTACTATTAAAATGAGCACAGAACCAACAGTTAGAAACATCATGTTCTGGGCCCAAACGAGTCACATAAGAGTGAAAGTCCTGGTATGGTGTCTGCTTGCCACAGAGGAGATGGTTATTAACTTTCTCTGACATGAGTCAAAAAACAGATGAGAAGTTCCCTAAGTGCTTAGCTTTAGGCTTCTTTCTCTGATGTGGACTGACCAATACGCTGACTAGCAGTCTGCTTCAGACTCCAATGGCAAGAAAGAACTGAGATCATGCGACAGACCGACTCCCTTTACAGCCAGACATCATGATGTCAGACAGGGCATCCGGCAACTTCAGGAGGAGGAGAAAATTCTCTGGAAGTTGGGCCAGGCCTAGGGCTTCCACGATAAGAAATCCCATAAGTTAGGACTGCAACAGTGAAACATAAAGAACATCAATAGGAAACCGAAATGTTTCAAAAACGAAAACTTGGTAAAACTTGAAGCCTGGGAACAAAAGTGCTGGCAGCAATGAGATAAAAACTGCTTTATTGTAAGCACTTTCGGCTCGGACCTTTCCAAGCCTTCTTCAGACAAAACAGTAAAGAATATTAAACAACCATTTAAATAAGTTGTTTGTCCGCAAATTAAATTTGAATGTGCTTTTGGGGAATGCTACATCTAATAACAATCCCCTTAGGGTGGCTAGTGTCTTTAACCCATCTATACACCCAGACTTAACAACATTTGAGAAAATGTGTGAATTTGATTTGAGAGCCATTAAAAACGCTCCTCAATTTAAAAACAAATATAATAATTTAAATAGTGATGAGCGTGACCTTATTGCTTTATTACAAAACTGTGATGTTAGGATTATGAAACCTGACAAAGGTGGAGGGTTGGTCTTAATGGACCAATCAGTGTATACAGAAAATATTTTAACCCACCTTTGTACTGACTTTTATTGTCAAGTTTCACTGAATGAAGTCAATGGAGCATACAGAAGAATTAAACAGGTTATTGAAGACCTATTTTTAGAGGCATCTATTGACGTAGAGTTATACAATTATTTAATGATGTTGGCTCCAACTATTCCAGCTATTTTTGGCACACCCAAAATTCATAAATCTATACTAGAACCCCCATTCAGAATAATTGTCGATGGGAGAGGTTCTATAACTTATGGGTGTGCAAAATATATCGATACCATTCTCAAACCATTTCTTGATACCGAAACACAGATATGTAAAGATTCGTGGTTTTTTCTACAGAATATTAATAACTTAGATTTTCAACCTGATTGTTTATTTTTAACTGTAGATGTCAAGGATCTTTACACGGTTATCCCCCATGATTTAGGTATAGAATGGGTTGCTGAATTTTTAGTTAAGAAAAAAGCTGATCATAACACTATATATTTAGTCACCACATTATTGGATATCGTGTTAACTAATAATTATATGACTTTTGACAATAATTATTAGCTACAGAAGTCAGGTGTCGCTATGGGTTCTCCATGCGGCGGAAGTTTCGCTAACACGGTTATGGCTTTATGGGAGCACAACTGTCTTTTTTCTGAACCATTATTTCAAAACAACGTCTATTGGTATACAAGATACCAAGACGATATGTTCTACTTATGGGTAGGTGAACATAGTATCATACCTGATTTCATCAACAAATTGTCTGAAAAAACTTCATTTTTGGAATTCACTTATGAATCAAGTACTGAATCTATAAGTTTTCTCGACATCTTGTTAGAGAAAGATGAGTGTAATTCTTGTTTCAAAAGTAGAATATATAGGAAGCCCACATATTCTAACATTTTTTTGCATTATACTAGTTGCCATCCTCACCATCAGAAACGGGCTGTTATTAAAGGGCAAATGGTGAGAGCTGCAAGAATGGTTTCTGATGATATCCAGTTTGAACAAGAATGTAACTTATTGGAAGACATGTTTCTAAATAGAGGCTATCCTAATCATTTAGTTTCAGCTGTTAGATATGAAGTACAACATAAAAGAAACTCTGGCTTCTATCTTCCATTATTAAACACATGCCATAGATTTGAGCAAAGCATTAATGGAACACTAGTTGAAACTTGTGGTATCCCTACATGTGAGCCTGATAACATTTTGACAACTAGTACAAACAAGTTATCATTTAATATTAGTTTCTTGCACACTTTTTCGACGGATCATGACAAGATAAGATACATATTATACAAAAATTGGGCTCTTATAAATGCTAATGAAGCATTGTTGGGAGTTTTGGGTAATAAACCTAAATTAACATACAAAAGAGGTTTAAATCTCAAAAATATACTTGAAAAAAAGAATGAAATATGCCACACACACTCTAAGATTAAGGGTATGTTTAAATGTGGTTGTTGTGCCCAGTGTAAAAACATTTTAGTAGCAAATAGTTGTGTTATTAACAGCATTAAGTATAATATTAATTCTAGATTTAATTGTGAAACTCAAGCAGTAGTTTATGCAGCTCTATGCCAATCCTGTGAGGCATTTTATATAGGCAAAATGGAGCGTAAATTTAAACAAAGAGTATACGAGCATTGTTACGCTATTAAAAACAGGGATTGTAACAATGCCCTAGCAAAGCATATTCTTTTAAATCCAGTACATCATTTTAAGTTTCTCATATTGCAAAGAAGAAATAATGACATTAGAGGGGGTCCATGGCAAATTAAGTTAGAAGTAGATGAACTTAAATGGCAGATTTTGACCAATGCCCATGTATTTCCAGGGTTGAACGATGCACTTTCAATTAAATGTGTATTGAACTTATTGTCTCTTAATAGAAGATGAATTTGCACAATTAGGTACAATTCATAATTTTTAATGTATTAAATTTATTATATTTATTTATTTTGATAAGCTAATTCCTATATTAGTATGTAACAACTTTTGGAATTTGTGTTTTTAGTAGGTTATGTGTTTTATGACACATTATAAAGTTAAGCAAACTAGTTTCAAGGCATTCCACTTTAAACATTAATTGATGTTTTAATTGAATTGTGTATTTAAATGGTTGTTTGATATTCTTTACTGTTTTGTCTGAAGAAGGCTTGGAAAGGTCCGAGCCGAAAGCGCTTACAATAAAGCAGTTTTTATCTCATTGCTGCCAGCACTTTTGTTCCCAGGCTTCAAGTTTTACCAAGGAAACCGAAATGTATCAAACAGGAATGAAGAAGGGTTCCACAACAACTTTTTTGCTAACTGAGCACAAACAAGAAGAGAAGGAGAAGAGATAGGTGGGATGGGGGAGGTGGAGACTACAATGTCAACACAGAATTGAAAATGACAAGCGTTATGGAAGAGGGGACTATAACATAAATAGGAAGCAATCAGTAGTCCAGTGAATGAAAGATGGATTGTGACTGGAAATACAGAGGAAAAGGTATCCAACTCAAAGGAAATACACTTTCAAAAGAAACATTTTGGTAGAGGCAGACAGGCTACACAGGATTTTAGGGAAGCAAAACCTATATGAACTAATGGAAGATTTCCAAACAGAGAAAAGACGCATCATATTATGCAGCTGTGAAGCTGAAGGTAAGAGTTCAGGAACAGAAAACAATGAGAAATGGGTGGAGATAGGATAGCTATAAATGAAATGAGACAGAGGACATGGAAACACTTCAAGGACTAATAATTCAGTCCAGGACAATATAAAAGAAAGGAACAAACTTGATTAGTACTGGTAGGATGGGATCATGGTCACTGTCAGGGTATAAAATGACGAGCACAGAAGAAGAGAAGAAAGAAGGAATGGTGACTGAGCAATTGGAGAGAGAGTGAGAGGAGGTGAAGAAAAAAGCTGTAAGAAATTAAAGTACAAGGAATGGATAGTGGAGGACGTACAAAGGAAACAGCTAAGCCAAGAAATACAAGAAGAAACTGGCATATAAACAGGTACAGCGGACAAGGGGAGGAAATGGAGATTAGTTTAAAGAGGATGAGCTAATCAGGGAATGATTAAATGAGTACTACAAGGAGATTTACACACGCGAAGGGTCTTTAAGTCACAGAATGGAATCCGGGAAAGAGGGCTGAGGGATATAAACTACAGGAAGAACAAAGAGGCTTGCTGAAAGCAGAAATGACAAGCAACAGGGCAGTCACATACAAAACTAAGGAGTTTAAAAGGGCTAGATGGATTTTCCATAGAGTTCTGTAAATGGGGAGGGGAGGAAATGTGGAAGGTCCTAGAGGAAGAATACAAGGGGAGTAAAAGACTTGAGCAAAGGTGTGAGGAGGATCTCGATTACCATGATATTTTTAAAGGGGGAGGAGAAAGGGAAGAAATGAGAAATTGCAGACCCATGTCTTTTCAAGACTCATGACAGGTGTGAGATGCACATTTTTCATCACAATGGCAGGACAAAAAGTTTTTACTTAACTTCTGTGTAAATACTTGTACTTTGCATTTATAGTGGCCTATGCGGTGATACTTTTTGTACTTCTCTACTTTTTGACGTAGATTCATAGGTTTATAGAAGGTTACTGGACTAACAGCCCTAGAGCCTTTACAAGCTTAGCCATATTTATCCCAAGTAGCCCCATTTGTCGGTGGTTATGTAAGTGAAGTTCGCAGAGGGTAAGTGTCTATGGTTTAGCCAAAAAGTAACTGTTTGCATTTTTTTTTTTATTGTTTTGTTCTGAGACCTTAGTCTGGTATTTTCGTTTGCAATTGTGTGAAGATTGTGTACTACTGTAAGATTTTAGCATTCTTCATATATATTATACTTCTGTTTCCCTAAGTAGAATTCCATGTAAAAGGTAGCTTTTTGTATTTTCAACCCAGTCTAGGGCATCAGTCAATTTTGTAGCTTCCATCACAGCTCTGACAGGACTGTGATCTACTGCCAAGTTTCAGCCTCGTTTAGTCATGTATTACAGTGTTACTAGTAAATATCTGCATAGTCTGGTCTTAGTCTGCTGTTGGATTGCAGTAGTGGCAGGTACTGTAAATTCTGCTCCAGGATTTGTGCTTCAGCACTTTTTGTGTATGTACCTGCTTAAAGTTGCAATCCAGTGCCTTTTTGTTTACCTTGCTATTGTTTTTCCATGTTCTTTGTGTATATCCACCTTCCAGTGAGGCTAAAAGTTTGTAAATTCTAATCACAGGACTAGAGCTCCAATTTGAATTTTTTGTTTTTGAAGTATTTTCCCAATCCTCCCGCCCATCATGGTTATCTGACTTCCAAAGTCCCTCCCCTCTTTCATTGCCATTGTCTGTTGTGTAACCTATTTAAGTACTTTTCCACCCATTGTTTTCCGTATATCCATAATATTAAGTGCACACCCAGCAAACCAGTATTGCACTTGAGTAAAATCCCTTATTACAGATTGTCTCCTGTTAATTTTCCCCAAGCTCCATCTGCTTGGCATCCTCAGGACACTCTTGGGGGGGGGGGGGTCCTTAGTTATTCATGTTCCACCCTTAGCAGATAAGAGATTTATTTTATTGTTTCACACTTCAGTTAACTGTTTTCTTTTTGCTGCATTTGTTGATTTTACCTTTAAATCATTCTAAAGATCCCTAATATTTGAAATTGCCTTTTCAAGGTAGTTTAAGTTGTTTTGTTGTAACATTACATTCGCAAGCAATGTTTCTTGGTGTTATTACATCAAGAGGTTAGCAGTGCCCTGTACAGACACAAACACTCAGAAAATAAATTTTGTCTATAAAACTTCCCTTACTGCTGGAACCTGTATCTTAGTGTGGCTAAAACAAACCAATGTGCAGAGACAAACTTAGAACAGCTAGTTTGCACATTAAATGCCACTACGATCAAATCTCATCACAATTTAACCTAGTCTAGTGCCAAACCAAACAGACCACCCAAGGAGACTTCTGAGTAATCCAGTCTATGACTTGCAGTAAAACTGTCTTTCGGCTTTTCCCAGTTAGGGGTCGCCACAGCGGAACTCCGGTCCGCTAATAATTGGCAGTAGATTTTTACGTGCTGACTTGCTGGTCCAGACAACATGGATATGCAATTTCCAAATGTGTCCGTAGCCAGCTTGGTACATATGGGCATCCAGAGAGACTGTAGCAGTTGTTTCATGCTCCCAGACAATTATTTAATTCTTAAAGAAACAAACACAGTATGAGATTGATGCACATGCAATTTCAGTGGAGGCAAAAATCTCACATACAAAGAAGGTTATCAGGAACAGAGATACACACTGCATCCACCACACACACGGACCAAACTATGCTGGGGCACTGAAAAGCAATCTTCCCAAACTTCAAAAAAACTCCTAAGCCTGTAAATGACCACACTTATCCTCAGCAATCTGTAAAGCACTCACCAAAGGCAATGTCAGACACCACACATATGCCAACAGCAGTGGAGTTCCAAGAGGAAATCCATAAACTAAGTCAATATATTATCCAGGGCTCTTATCATAGGGGACTCCTTTGTTTGACACACAGATGCCCTACTCACCAGACTGAACAAGGACAAAAGAATAGTTGCTTATCTGGAGCCAGGAACCGCCAGGTTACACAGACACACACACACACACACACACACACACACACACACACACACACACACACACACACACACACACCTCGGACAGGTTTGTGCCTTGCATTGAATAGCATTCTACCTTCACCAAGTATGATGCCACAGTATGAACAAGAGATAATTGGCTTAGTTTCTTGTTTTTTTTTCAGGGGGACTCAGTATTTGTCAGAATTGGAGGATGGTTAATGAACCATGTTGCTTTGCAAAGGATGGGCTGCACCTGTCTCCCCTAGCCTTTCAAATATTGGGTAAAACTTCATCCACCCCATGAGAGCCTTTTTAATGCAATGTCAAATTGACAAACCTACCGACATGGCAAATAAAACTCAAACATAAAGGTGTTACTGCTCAATGCGAGAAGCCTAAGCAAGAAACTGTATAACTTACAAGCTCTCTTCAGTCTGCAGAATATAGACATCTGTGCAATTACCATGACATAGTTTATATCTACAGAAAGTACTTGAGACAGTGCAAAGCTTCAGTGCCTACCACACATTTAGACCATCAGCTGCACAGACAGAGACAAAAAGTGAAGAAGTCTCAATCTATATTAACAACAAGTATAACTCTACATTGTTTAAACAGGATGATGCCCTTGAATTTATTCACGTACAAATCACCATAGACAAAATCTCATACCATATCCTAGCAAGCTACAGGGCACTCTCTATGTCACTAAAATCCCACAGCTTGTACCTAGACATACTGGAGACACTCTTCATTAAACCAAATACCCTGTTTCATGGGAGACTATCTACCCCTCTATATACCAGGAAACCTACACAGTTATTCCTAGACTTCATTAACAGAGAGGGCGCATAATGGACGTACTGGACTTGGTGCCCACCGATATGGTAGAGAGCTGTACCCCCAACCCAGTGTCTCTCTCACACACACACACACACACACACACACACACTGATGAGGTCAGAGCACAAAGCTGCCTCCTTCAAAATAAAAATCAACTCGGTAACCCCAGCAAACCATCTAACAGTTGTGAATTATTCCAAAAGTAAACTATATCCTGTTAAGTGACAGTTTGTCAAAATTCAGTGCCCCTCCCTATCCTGAGTTCACAGCAACATATGTGGAATTGTTCACAGAGACCCTGTACCGACTATGTAAATGGCTGTATAGAGGCTGCTGGACATACTAGAAGTAAGCTCAAAACAGACTGTAAAAACAAACCACAATGGTGGACTCCTAAATTTAATAGGGTGTATAAAAAAAAAGAAAAAAAGTAATCGCTAAAGTCAGGAACAGCAACTTCCATAATGATAGGAGCTTTCCAATGAAATTGAATAGGCAGTTCAGAGTATTAAGTTCAACAAGGCCAGTTACAATGTCAAGATAGCCTCACTGGCTAAAGACAACCACAAGACCTTCTACAGCTATGTCCAAACCCTCAAAGGCAGCACAAATCAGTGATGCCACCTTCACTGAGCACAGCAACGTAGCAAATTTGCTGACTGATAAATTTAGCTTAAACTTCACCCCTCACTAACCCCACTTGAAATAGCTACTAGCATAATCCTCTAACTATTAACAGGGAGCAGGTGCTAGCAGCATTCTCTAAGGCCAAAAACAAAGTCCCAGTGGCCAGGAAGATATGTCAGAATGCCTCATAAATAGCTTGAAATATGACTTTTCAGGAGCACCTTGAGTCAGATTTCAGCTGTAGTCTCAAAAAAGACTTTGTACCATGAGAATGGAGGACAGCAACAGTTATCCTACTTCACAAGGGTGGACCATCAACCGACCTCAGAAACAACAGGCCTATTAGTGTGAATTTGAAAATCCATGGAACGAATTATCATGGAAATGATCGACAAAGACGTATGCAACCCTAAGACACTGGACCCAACCAAGTATGACTTTGTCAAGGGAAGGTCATGCCTGCCAAACCCGGTAAACTTTAAGGATGTCACCAAGGCAATGGATGAGGGGAAAATGGCGAATACTGCCTACCTGGACCTCGTCAAGGTGATTGATATGGAACCTCACTTTGGTAGAGTTGGTAAATTCATGCATCTGGGCATAAACACCTACATAACTTACTGGCTTGCCAACTGGATCACAGATAGAACCTACAAGTCAGGAATGGTGATATTACTTCCACTAAGAGACCAGTCACCAGTGGGTTACCTCAGGATTCCATGCTGGGACCATTCTTATTTGGCATCTGCTTCTTAGAGGTAAAAGCTAGTGACAAGGACCTTTGGCTGACCAAGTTCACAGATGACGCAAATTGGGAACTATCAGCTACCCCCCTCCCATGACACAAACATTACTAGAGGGTCTAACACAGAAAAAATAACTAGTGGTAAAATGCAATGCCAAGAAATGCATTATAATGCCTTTTGGAAAAACTACCCCCAATCTAATTACTCCATCATTAAAGCACCCCTAAGAGTTTCTCTCATAGTCTGGAATCTTGGAACATATGTAGACAGTAATTTGAACTTTGGCCAACATATGGCCAAGGCAGTAAGAGCATCATTCTATGTTTCCCAAATTATAAGTAAGGGCATGGCATTTGGGTCCAAGGAAGTCATAGCGCCACTTCATTCAGCCGTTATCAGACCTATCTTTGAGTATAATACCCCCTTCGGCATGTATCTGACCAAACATATGCAAGAGTTGAAACACCGACAAAGTTCCTTTCCAGGAGAGTCTGGGGTATAAATACATTGTCCTGTATACAGCTTTGATGGACCTTTTGCAAAGCATCATGACCACTACATCCAAGGACTTAAATTTTGCTTGTGGCATAAATAAGACATGTTGACAAAACAGATGTGTCTCAGTCTCTCAGTGCTCTGGATCATGTTGCCTATCCATGTGAAGCAGAGTCCATCCCTAACCCTATTTAAGTGCAACCTTGACCAATGGATGGGAAATTGGAAATTCATCCCAGGTCTGGCCCCCACAACTCTGAGCGACAGAGGCAGGCAGTAATGCCCAAACAAACATAGCCCCCATCCACAAAACCTCTACAAACTTCTTAACATATGACAGACAGAGAAGCCCACTATCCATGAGCCTGTTCATTTTTGTGATCAAGGAGCTGACAGTGCAAGTCAGACAAAATGTTGCAATGCTTGAAGAAAAGGAAGGGATAAAATCTCAGACTGCGTTATATGCAAAAGAGATTGCATGTTAACGTGAAAGGATGTGGCTGCAGTAATGTGAACTATAAGAGAGTCATTCGAGAACTTTAGGGAAATGGTGGGAATTGAATAGAACAACAAAAAGACAGTTGTACTAAGATTAGGAAAAAGGGGTAATGTGAGATAAAAACGGATGAGTTCAAGTGCCTAGGGCTTGATGCTGTGAAACAAATACAGAAAAATCCAAGTAGTAGTAGGAGAAAAAGTATGGGGTACTCTTCTAGAAAACAAAGATACTTTTACATTGCTTGGGAAAATTAATGCAGTAAGGATGCTGATAGTATCTGTGACATACAAGAAGACCATTGGGGCAAAAGGCTACAAATGCAAAGACGACTGGGTTAAAAAAGGGAGGGTAAAAGAACAAGCAAAGCAAAAATAAAAATAGGAAAAGGGAGGCTCGGGGCTCCCACGTAAACTTCAAGACGTTCATATGCACTGACATGGGACATCATTCACTGGACAATTTGGAGCCAAGCCATGACAAAGAGAAGACTTTTAACCTACAGATAAAAATTCAATGGGATTTCAGAAAGAATCTTTGCTCATGCTGCTGTTTTGTCTTGCTGTTAACCAATAAGCTATGATTACATTGTAACTCCCAGAAACGAACTTTGTTTAAAGACATCTTGTCTACTTTTTGCGTTGGATTAAAACAGTATAGTTCATCAGATGAGAATATGAAAGCACAGCTACAAGCAGAAAATACTTTCTCAGATGAGAATGATATTTGCTCTTGATAAATGTGCAAAAGCAACGTCTGTAAAAGGAAAGCTGTCGCACCAAGAAAATATTAACCTGGGACAGATATGTGATATAAAGGAATTTCAACAGGGAGGAGGGTACAGATATTTGGAAGGAGATAAACAGTCGGCAGTAAAACATGACACCATTGAGGAACATTCACTGTGAGAAAAATAGACAAGCACAGTATTTTCAGATGCAGCTGTCTGCACCAAGTACAGTTTCCCTTAAGAGCACATAGGGAATGCACACTCCAAATGTGGGGCTGGGTTTTCTGTCTAGGCCCCAAATAAGACTCCCCACTGACCAGTACAGAGCAGAGTCATTAGCCAGGTGTTCCAAGTCACGTCCTCCAGGCTCACTGTGAAATCCATGCTCTCAGTGTCTGTGTTCAAAGTAGCTGTCACACACACACACCGGGAAAGGCTGTCACAGCTTAGCTTCTCTGACACCTCCACACAGACTGTAAGGTAGATTCACTGCCACCAGAACACCCGAAGCCAGCTACTTTAAGGCTGTAACCAGGGTGCCCAATGACACTTATTCAAATTAAATGTGGAGCCACAGTGCCACTAAATAAATGCAAGTGCTCTCAAAGGGTAAATATTTTCTAAAAGACCAGCCACAATGAAAAGTATAGATACATTTATTAATAAATAACTAAAACATAAAAATATTGAATATCTATTTACGATAAACACCAGCGTTTCAATTAACAAGAAATATAAAAACAACATAGATGGAAAGACTTGGACAGATACAAAAAAACAATATTTAGCTAATCCCACTATATTTGCTAACTGACTGAGAGTTACTGTTCCCTAATTACTTACTTAAGCAAGGGAAGATAAAGTGGAAGACTGTCTTGTGTCAGGTCCAATAACAAAATGCACTTCTCACATCTCTCACTAGTATTCGTATGCAATTTCATTGCTTGCTGCAGAATCACATCACATCTCTTTCCCCCCTTTTGAAGGCTCAAGCTAGTTTTTCAAGTGACCCTGGAGAAACATTGATTGAGAGAAATGAGCCTGTCTGGGAACACTTTAATCCATAAACTGTCTTCAGAGCCCGTCTAGATTGACATTGCTGACCACACTACGGTGCTGCACTGTCATGTCATATGCCTGCAACTTTTGGCTCCACCTTATTAACTTGGCATTTTGCTGTCTGGCTCAATTTAGCCATGTTTAAGGATTGTAGTCTATAACCACAGTGGATTTCCTTCCATACAGATAGGGCTGAAGTTTTTGCAGTGCCCATACTATGGGTAGACATTATTTTTCTACATCTGCATAACATTCCTCCCTGGTTTGGAGTCCATGGCTGAGATGTACAACATGGTGCTCTTGTCCCAGCCAGGAAACCTGGCTGAGTACAGCCCCCTCCCCATTTTTGAAGCATCCACCTGCATAACAAATATTTTGCTGTAATCTTGACTGGCTAGCACAGGGGGTCCTCTCAAAGCCCCTTTACGCTTTTGGAATGCCTGCTGGCAGGCTGAGGTCCACACACCCTTATCTGCCCTGTTTTTACTCATCAGGTCTGTGAGGGGAGCAGCTATTCTATAACTGGGATTAAACTTTCTGTGTTACTCCACTGTCCCCATGAATACCCTCACCTGCTTTTTGGTAACAGGGGAAGGCCATGCCTGAATAGCTTCTACTTTGTCAGGTTCTGGCTTGATTGTACCACTCCCCACTCTATGTCCCAGGTAGGAAATCTCTGCCATACACACATGACACTTACTGGGCTTAATAGTCAACCCTGCTCTTTACAGCCTACCCAGGACCTTCCTGACATGCTGAAGGTGCTCTTGCCAGGAATGATTGTAGATGAAAGGATTGTCCAGGAAAGCAAGGGCATAATCTCCTGCTCTGGCTAGAATACGGTTTACCAGCCTCTGGAAAGTTACTGGCATCTTCGTAAACTCATATAATTTGAAAGACGTCACAAAGGCTGACCTCTGACTAGCAGTAGGGTCAGTGGCACCTGCCAGTAGCCCTTGGTCAGATCAGCAGTGCTCCGATACTTAGCCCCACTCAATTGCTGTATGGCTTTGTCTGTTCTAGGCTTGGAGTAAGCATCTGACTCTGTTTGACTGTTCAGTTTTCTGTAGTCCACACACAGCCTGGTGCTGCCATCCTTATTTGGTACCTGCATGACTGGAGAGGCCCAATGACTGGTGAGCTCCTGGAGTATTTCCAGTTTCAACATTTACTGTATCTCCTACCTCAGACTCTGTCTGACTCAAAAGGCACCCGGAAAGGGGCCTGCTTGACAGGTCTTTTGGGGTTCTGTGGTGCACCCAGTTTCCTACTAAACATGCACCCAAACTCCTGTAACACTGCACAGGTTCTCAAACCTGGGTAGGGAATAGCTGCTGGGACATTCCTACCCCTTCCTGTGAGGTGTCAGTCTGAGCCTCACTGAGGGGATCAGTCACCAGATCTCCCCTCAGACTCCTTCTGCCAGCTACTGCAAGTGCTCAGCACAAGGGCCTCCCTATCATGGTAAGGCTTCATTATGCTAACATGGTACAGTTTGTGCCCCTGCCCACCTACCTAGCAGTTCTACCATGTAGTTAACATAACTGACCTTTCTTACCACTTTGAAGGTTCCTTCCCAAGCTACCTGCAGCTTTTTGTTTAAATACATTAACATTTCACATTCTGTAATGCCAATACTATATGGTCTACCTAAAGTACATAAAAACTTGGATTGTCTACCTATGAGACCTGTAGGGTCTGGTAAAGGTTGGGTTACTTGAACCCCTTTGTATCTTTGTAGACAAAATGTTATGCCTTGTACTAGAAGGTAATAAGGTTGTATTGAAAGACATGTAAATGTTTTTACATGACACTTATGCCATAGAGAAGGAACTGTTGACTGACCACTATTTATTGGTTACTATGGATATCGAGTCACTATTTACCGTAATTCCCAATTCGTGGGGAGTAGAAAATGTTAAGAGTATTTAGTGACTAGGAAATGCTTAGCCTTTGATATGATTGACCTTATATGTGTTTTATTAGAGGTTGTTTTAGAAAGTAATGTTTTGTATTTAATAATGTTTATTTCTTACAGAAAATTGGTGTAGCTATGGTTACAGCTTGTGCGAACAGCTACGCCAGTTTGGCACATTTGCAGTAGGAGGAGATGCATGTGCTGCACAATAATAGATTTACTGATTTTTTTTGCTGTGGTACGTAAGGTTTGTGGATGACATATTTTTTTTTTTGGAGTGATTCAGAGGGACTTTTACGAGAGTTTGTAGCCTATCTCAGTAGTACAACACCCTTTCTTATGTTTACGTTTAAGTTCTCCAGAGAGTAAATTGACTTTCCGGATGTAACGGTGAAGAGAACAGAGGAGGGACGTCTAAAAACTAGTCTTTATAGGAAACCGACTAGGAAAAGTTTTTTGGTTTGTAAAAGTAGTATGCACCCCAGGCATGTACCCAGAAATGTACTGAAAGGACAGGTATTATGAGTCATGAGGTTACACAATGAAGAGCAGTCACTGATGGTAGCACTTGATGACCTAAAAAATGATTTCCTAAGTAGAGGTTATTCAGAAGGTGATAGATGGCTGTATCTCCCAACTTTTAAATGAAAGGGAAACAATAGGAAGGCCTTAATTTTCAGAAAAACAAGGAGAAGAGAGGGCATGCCCACTCATAAGTAATGAAAGGTATATCAGAGTCCCGATGACCTTCTCTAGTAATATGAACACTTATTGCGACATTATTAAGAGAAATTGGAACATTTTAAAGGCTTCAGAAGATTAGTTGGAGTAATTAGTGACAATCCCTATTCTCATTTAAGAATAACATGTCCCTAAAATAACAGCTTTGTTATAGGGCTGAAGTAAATAAACCACTGATTACCTCACAGAGACAAGGGACTTAGCCATGCAGGAACTGTAATGCCTGTAGTTATATATACACAGGTCCGTCATTTTAGCATACACATAAAGGGATGGCTCTAGAGTTTAATTTTTATGGAGACTGTTCCACCAGGAATGTTGTTTATTACACTTTGTGTGGAGTGTGAAGTCTTCCATATAGGTAAGACAAATCAGTTCCTAAAAGAACATCTGAGGGATATTAGAAATAATAGAATAATGCACTAGCAAAGCATACTGATGAGTGTGGTACACAGCATGAATTCAGGTTTCTAGTTCTCTAAATCATTACAGTTGCAGGAAAGGGGATATTAAGAATAAGACTGAGCTAGCTGAACTTATATGGTTAGTGTATTTTAATGCAGATAAGACACCAGGCATTAATGATGCTGTATTTATTAAACCTTTGCTACGCACACGCATACTCCCCACTGATTAGATACAACAGTGTCTTTATAGAACAACATTTAAGAGTAATACAAATATATATGTGTTTTTTATATATGCAAATAATGTGTTTGTATGTTTTAAGTCTGATTAATGGATTTAATTAGTGTTTTTGTTTAGCTTAATTGACTAAAGGTTTAGGCATTTGCTTTGATATATTTGAGTCTAAAGAAGCGGCCGTGATGTGAAAGTGCTTACTCTGTTATTTTATTAAAGTTATTTTGCACTTAGCCATGTTTGGTCCTCTTCAGTTCTGTCTATAAGCTGCAGCTTATTTTGTCTGACAGGAATGAGCACCATAACCTGCTATCCCACAGCATTTTCTCGGGCTTGAGCATTCCTGTCATGCTAGATCTTTTTCTGTTGTTGGGCCCTTGAGAGTTTCTCCTGGGCCAAGCCCATATGCTCCCTAAGCCTTGTCCCGAGGTTTAGGATATATGCCACAACAGACTTCTTGTGGAATTCACAGTCACTGTCCCACTTGTCACAAATCAAATCTAAGGCCCCCTCACCCTATGCCAGCACAGCCACTCAAGTGGTGAAAAAACTGTGAATTCCTGGGAGATATCTCTGTATGCAAACAGCAGATGGGGCAAATATTTGTCCTACTCTCTCTTAAACTGGTGTGGAAATGCCATTAGCATGATCTTCAGTTGTAGAGTTTAACCTCACAAGACCATTAGTCTATGGGTGGTAGGGGGTAATCTTTAGATGCTTCACCCCACAGGACTCCCACAGACAAACCCAGTAGATCTGAGATGAAACTGGCACGTCTGTCCGTCAGTATTTCTCTTGGGAAACCTACCCTGCTAAAAATATCTAACAAAGCATTTGCCATCTTCTCTGCCTCGATGGAGGACAGACCAACTGCCTCTGGGTATCTAGTAACATGATCTACTACCACTAAGATATATTTCTTCCCTGTGGTACTTGGAGTACTCAGAGGGCCCACACTATCCATAACTACCCTCTGAAATGGCTCCTCAGTCACAGACAAAGGCATCAAAGGAACTTTGACCTTGTCTCCTGCCTTGCATACTTTGTAGCACTGCTCAGGGTTCTGCAGTACCCTGTTGCATCCTTTGCAATCCCAAGCCAATTAAAGTTCTGCTTATGGTGCACTTTATGCCCATATGACTTGCAACAGGAATGTCATGGGCTGTGGCTATAAGTGCCAGACAGTAGGCTCTGGCCACTATCAACTGCGGTATTACCTCACCCTCTAGCTCTCCCTCAGGGGTCCACTGTGTATACAGTAACCCATTGTTCCAGTTTACAGACTCCCCTTTTCCTTGAGAATCAGATGTCTCCTTAGCTACCTTCTCAATCCTCGTAATGTAGGATCCTAGAGCTGAGCCTGTCTCAACTCTACCTTTGCAACCCTTCCCAGCTCCCCTTCCACAGGAAGTCTGGTATCCTTTGACAGTGGTGCCTCACTGTCAGCCTGAGAACTACCATTGTCCTCTGCCCTTCCAGTCACCCTGTCCAAGAGAACATTAGTACCTATTAGCAGTTGTGGTTCACCTTCAGGCTCATTGTTACAGGGTAACTCCGTCCTTGAAATAGCCGCATCACCAGCCCCAGCTTCAGGTGTGAGGTTTGTCTGCATCTCCCCCAGTGTACCAGACCCACATGCCTGTCTCCAAAGCTGACTGCATGTAACTGCATGCACACACAGTACTGCATTATCAAAATCATTCCCTGTTAAGACATCTGCAGGGATATCTTCAAACACACCTACTTCCTTGCTTCTTTTTCCACCCTCTTAGTCAAGGTGAATCCTGGCCAAAGGCATTTGGAATGAGGTCCCTCCTAAAGCTCTGACTGGAGTAGACTCTCCCAAGCAAGTACTGATCCCCTTTAACCACCGCAGGCTTCACAATGGTTTGGTCAGAGGTTTGTCTCTGTCTTGGCAGTGGCCTGTTTATATCTACTAAGATAGGATACAAACTCCAGTGATAGTTTGGAATGCCTGTTGTCTCCAGACAACTTACCACTGGCAGGTTGTTATTTCCACTTGCTGGCTCCCTCACTTTTTTCCCCACCTTGCTTCACTGGACATTTGTATACTACATGGGCGGTCTGGTCACATTTAAAATATCTAAACCCTAATCCTGGCCATGTACCTGAACTAGTGGCTTCCCCTTTTACAAGTGGACTCTGTTGTGTTGGCTTTGGCTGGCCACCATGGGCTCCCTTATATTCATGTGGAGCACTGGGTATCTCCTCCTTGTGCAGTGATGCCCTGCTTGCCAAGTAGAAGATCCCCTATTCTCCCCAGCATATCTGCAGAGTTACACTCCCGGTCTGCCAACCAGATTGTCATGTCCTCAGGGAGTGTGTTAAGGGCATGTTCCCTCACCAGAAGGTCTGCCAAGCCTTTCAAAAGTGGTGACCTGACACCTATTTACCCACTGATGAAAGCAAGTGTTTAGCTGAGGAGTATAATCACATACACTTTCATCTGCCTTGCGTGTATGCTCACAACATTTTTTTTCTGTAAGCTTCAGGTATTAACGTAAAACATTCCAATAAACATTGTTTAACCTTGTCATAATTTAAACAGTCGGTATCAGACAATTTAGAAACGGCAGTTATAGCTTTACCATGGAGTAGGGGAGTCGGGAACTGTACCCAAAGTCCTTGGTCAGTATCATACTGTTTACATACTCTTTCAAATATTTGAGTAAAACTATCAAAATTGTCACTGTCTGGCATGTTTGCATACTGTGTAAGAAATTTACTGACCTTTTTTGCTTCTGGGATTCAGTTATTCCCTTCTCTGTTACCTCCATGTTCCTGTCGAAGAGTCAGCATATCCCTCATGTTGACGCTGCTTCTGATTTTTCTCAACCTCTAAACACAGGAGTCTGTCTGTTAATTCTAATTCCATATGTTTTTGCCTCCAGTTCAAGTGTCTTTAACTCCAGATGGGCTTTTAAGTCCTCTGAGGGAAAGGTGAACTGTCCTTTTTCTGAGAGCTGCACAACCCCATCATCAGACTGGTTGTCTTCCTGGGTTGCTGGTCTGTGCTGCAGCTGTGACTAAGACTGAAATCATTTCTTCTTTAGTCAGGTTGGCATGCACCAGTCCTTTGGATTTGCACACCCTAGCCAACTGGATCGCTGTCAGCTTGCCATAATCCTCTGCTGATATCTTTGCCGCTTTCCCTAACTAAACTAAACTAAAAATAGAAATTAAACTGGGGTGAAAAATGACACACTGTATGTTTACCTTGTGGTTGCTGCGAGTACACACCCCTTTAGTAACAACTGCTACAGAACAGGCTAAAGAAGTTCAATTAATATCTCACTACTGCCACCAATATATGGCATTCCTCCTCTGGACCACTGACACCAGTGGGGAACTTTCACTGTGAGAAAAGTAGAAACACACAGTATTTTCAGATGCAGCTGTCTGCACCAAGTACAATTTCCCTTAAGAACACACAGGGAATGCACACCTCAGTCCTGAGGCTGAACTTCCTCTCCAGGCCCCAAATAAGACTTCCCACTTGACCGCTACAGAGCTGAGGCCTCAACCGGTTGTTCCAATCCAATTCCTCCACCTAGCTCACTGTGAAATCAGTGCTCTCAGTGTCCCTGTTCAAAGTAGCTGTCTCACACACACTCTTTGAGATTTGCTTTTCACACACACACACACACACACACACACACACACACACACACACACACACACACACACACACACATACACCCACCTGGCAAAGGCTGACACAGCTTACCCGCTCTACCACCTCCACCCAGACTGTAAGGTACATTCACTGCCACCAGAACACCTAAGTCAGCTACCTTAAGGCTCTTACCAGGGTACTGAATTATACTTATTAAAATTAATACTTATAGAAATGGCAGTGTTTGACCTGGTTCAAGGTAGCAGATAGCACCCCTGCACTACCAGGCTATAACTCATTCCATACCTTTTGGCGCCAGAACTTGGACCGAAGCTCCAAAGGCGGTGGTGTTTCCCTATTCATAAAGGATGCGCACACCTCCAGACTGGTAGCCCAACATGACGCATCAGAGATACTTCAGGTGCTACTAACATTGGGTAAGACCGCGATTCCGGTCATAGCCTGCTATAGATCCCCAACCATGACCCAAGACTCACACTCCATGTTCCTAAGCACCCTGGAGAATATTAGGGTCTTACCTAACACTGTCATACTGTGTGACTTTAGCTACCCCTCCATTAACTGGGAAAACTACTCGTGTATCAGTACACTTGCCCAATGTTTCCTGGAATTCATTATTTCCAGTGGCCTGGACCAGCTCATTCTTACCCCCACTAGAGGTAGCAACATCCTTGACCTGGTCATTACTAACATGGGTGACCATTGCTCTGTACCAATAGTCAACTCCTCCCTGGTTAGATCTGACCATAAACTAATCGCCTTGAAAATCCCCCCCCCCCCCCCCCGCAAAGGTAACCACCATGAAAAACTTCTCCAAAGCTAACTTTGGGCTCCTAAAAACAGAGGTGGCTAACTTCACGGCTCCCATGCAATTGGATAACAGCTGCATGACTGCCAAATCATACACTAATATCCTGTACAAATATGTACACAAATGCATGGATGTCGCCATGCCCAATGGAACCAAGATGCTCTCCTCCAAAAAAAGGAAGTTAGTTTGATGGTCCCCTGCCATAAACAAACTCTACAACAGAAGGAGGAAACTGATGAGAAAGAAGGTGAAGTCCCAAGACTGGAAAAACTCCCTTATCAGCCTCAATAAAAAGTTGAGATCCCTCAGCTAGCTATGAAAACAGAATTGCAGCAGATAGTAAAGACAACCACAAGGCCTTCTATAGTTATGTAAATAATTTCCACGGCAATACCCAGATTTGCTCAGAGCTGTTGCACAATGGCACCTCCTATACTGAGCCAACAGATCTTGCCAGTGTACTGGCCGACAGATTCAGTGCCAACTTTACCCCTCTCTCCCTCACCAAAGGACCAATCACAATACCAGTAGATTGCCAGGCACCCAGTATTACTACTGCAAAGGTTAAAACAGCACTGTTCAAGGCGAAGAATACAGCTTCTATGGGACCTGACAATATCCCTGGCTGTGTTCTACATGAAATACAGAGTGAACTGGCACCTCACCTGTGAGCCCTGTTCAATCACAGCTTCACCTCAGGCTTTGTCCCTACTGAATGATGCACTGCTACAGTCATCCCTCTCCACAAAGGAGAAGCGACTACAGACCCTGGGAACTTTCGCCCCATTAGCCTGACAGTCTGATATGCAAAGCTATGGAATGCGTCATCATGGACCTAATAAACAAAGATGTAGGGAACCTCCAAACTCTGGATCCCACACAGCTTGGTTTTGTGAAGGGTAGATCATGCCTGCTCAACCTGGTCAACTTCTTTGAGTCAGTCACCAGAGCTATGGATGAAGGCAAGGTGGTTCAGCCTACCTTGATCTGGCCAAGGCCTTTGATACCATTCCCCACTCAGGAATCATAGAAAAACTCACTAAGCTAGGCATCAACCCCTATATCACTAGGTGGGTTTCAAACTGGCTCACAGATAAGAACCCACAGTGTGAAAGTAGCTGACTCCAAGTCAGACTGTCGACCAGTCACAAGTGGGAGTCCCACAGGGTTCGGACCTGGGTCCTCTCCTGCTTGGTATCTACTTCTCTGAAGTTCAGGCCAACACGAAGGTATTCTGGCTGACAAAGTCCGCAGACGATTGCAAGTTGGGAGCCATAATTTAACTCTCCAAGTGATGTTGACATCCTACAGAAAGGCCTCACTGAGACCAATGACTGGTGTCAGAACCATGGCCTTAAGTTCAGTGCCAAAAAATGTGTCATCATCCCCTTTGGGAAAAACCTGGTTGCCATGAATTACCACATCGATGGTAGTCCACTGAACACAGAAGGCGTCATAAGAGATCTGGGAACACAGGTTGACAGCAATCTCTCTTATGACCACCACATTGCCACTGTGGTCAGAAAGTCCTTCTATGTAACACATCTCATTACTAAGGGTTTTGCATCCAGGAAGAAAGAGGTTATAGTCTCCCTCTACTCTTCTCTCATTAGGCCAGATATTGAGTACAATGCCGCATTTGGCATGTACCTCACTAGACACCTACAACAACTGGAGAAGCCACAAAAAAATGCCTCACAAAGAGGATCTTGGCCTTAAACCCTTGTCCTATGTGGACAGACTCAAAAAACTTCCAACTATTCTCTGTCTCATATCGCCTACTTAGAGGCAATCTCTGCTTGACTTACAAAGCCATGTCTGACCCAGCTCTGTTAGAAATGCTCCATCTAAAGAAATCCCAATCTCTCCGCACTACACGCTCCAGAGACCTCAACCTCATTACAACAATCAACAGAACAAGTTGGAGGGACAGGTTCTTAACCCAGAGACTGCCCATGCTATGCAGTAGACTTCCCATACATGTCAAGCGGAGTGCCTCACTGGCCGTCTTCAAGAGAAATATTGATGAGTGGATGGGAAACAGAAAATTACTCCAGTGGCTGTACTTGACAGAGGCATTGGGAACTAAGGTCAGGTGGCACGATGCTAGGGTAATGCTATGGGCTAGGCTTGTAAAGGCTCCAGGGCCATTAGCCTAGTACACACCTATGAACAGTAAACACCAGAGTTTCAATTTACAGGAAATATAAAAAAAAAACAACACCGATGGAAAGACTTAGACAGATACAGAAAAATTAGAAGTTATGTACTTCCCATAACTTGGTATGTGTGTTGTCCATTTTCATTCTTCCTCGCTGATGGGTTATGGATCCGATTTGGCTGCATTTTCCAGACTTTAGATCCTAGTCTCCAGATCCTTCCTCTTCCCATTATGCACTTTACCACCTCTAGCTCCTCAGAATCGAGTTTGCTGCCTATGTCTATGGAATTGAGACAGGACAGATAAGGTAAGAATTACAACTCGAGTGGAACTAAAAATTCGTGTAACAGCCAATATCCTTCTAGAAAGATAAGGCCGTGGGATGGCTGGGGTGGAAGGTGAAGAAGAATGAAAATGGACACACTCGTACCAAGTTATGTAAGTACATGACTCCTAAATCTGTGATGTCCTTTTCATTCTTCCTCCATGATGGGTTAGAGTCCACAGCTTTGCAATTCTTGGGAGGCCCTCAAGGAAGGATATGCCAGAGCATTGTCAAACCAAAGAAAGTTCCACTTCTGGAGGCAATGCCTACTCTGTAATGCATCGCAAGGTTATGATTTGTTAAACAAAAAAAAAAAACAAAAAAACAAAAAAAAAAATAAAAAAACAGTGCTTGTATTAGAGAGGTCATCATAAGAAACTATGGTACAAGGGCTAATGAGTTAGTCATTGACTAGGTAAAATGGCTCTAGGATGACGAGATAATTCTAAACCATTTTGGGAATAAATCAGCAATAATATGGTTAGTAATCTGTTTGGCCAGAACAATATATATATATATATATATATGTGGAAAAAGGGATAAAGAGCTGGTCAAAACATAGCTAATCTATGAATATCCATCAGGAGAAACATGCATCAGCCATAATTAGAATAATTGGCAATTTTGAAACTATAATTAATATTGGTTTCTGTGACTGTTTGGTTATAAAGGAGGAATTGGTCCAGAGAGGCGCACCCTATCTTATGGATAAAAAATTAGAGGCTTGGCAAACAAGGCCCGAAGTGCTGAAAATTCATTTTGCCCATCTGCCCATGTAGTGAAACCAAGAAAATTTTTTTTTTTTTTTTTTTTTTTTTTTTTAAGGTGGCTAAGCCCATAAAATAATCTCACAGGAAGTTCTTATGCTTTAGAGCAGGTGTGAGGCATTATCAGTTCTGTGCTTTGGCCTTTGGCTTGTCTCCTACACTCAGGGTTTTCACAAAATACCTAGCCCCAGTGATAGCAATCTGCATAATAAAAGGCATTCAGATTTACACTTACTTTAGATGACTGCCTCAGTCAGGTGACAGATCTAGAAAAACTGAAAGAAGATGTGCATTATACCCAGCATATACTGACTTCAGTGTGGTTCACCGTTAGCACCTGAAAATCTCAGACCAACCCCACAAACAGGGTTCTTTTTCTGGGAGCTTCAGAAAACCATTCTTCCTCCATGCAAGATTACCTTTCTAACTCTGTACTTCAAAAAGCTCCTTGTCAGGAAATAATTCACAGCTAGAGAGTATCTCAAAGCCCTGGGTTACATGGCCTCTTGTATACAAATGATCCCCCTGGCCAGACTACATATTAGGAAACCGCAATGGTAAATCAGAAATATTCTCAATCTCTCACCTTCAGGATAAAACTTATTTATTATCTCAGGAAAGCGTTTGCCTGGTGGGTCCAGGCATGCTCCATCAGACCGGGCCTTCCCTTCAGGTTCATCCCTCGGGGGCAGACTCTGACAGGAGATGCTTCAGAAGTAGCTTGGGGAGCCCACTACAGCAACTTTCAGACTTTAGGCAGATGGGCCTACCAATTCAGAAACAAACCCATCAACCTAAAAGAACTGCTGGCAGTCCACAAAGGCCTTATTGCCATCCCATCAAAGAACAATGAGAACCAGGACTCGTCCTAGTAAAGATAAACAATACCACATTCATATGGTACATAAGCAAGCAGGGGGAGACTCACTGTTACCCCCTTTGTTGCCTAGCCATGGACTTTTGGGAAACAGCAAATTCGCTTTGACTGCTCTGCATGGCACAGTACTTACCAGGAGAAACCAGTCAACTAGTGAATCACTGCAACAGGAGGCTGTCAGACCCCCACGAGTGACAACTGTATTGAGACGTTTTTCTCAGCATAGCTAAAGAATGGTGTGTGCCACAGATAGACCTTTTTGTCAACAAAAATTCCATCCATCCATCCTCAACCCCTTTTTCCCATTTTGGATATGGGGTCAATGTGTCACTTCAACAGTGACAATCATCTCGAGCCACCAGGTGACTAGCCTTGCTGTGGTAGTTGATCCGTGCCACTCATGTGCGCGCACACTCACACCTAGGGCCAATTTAGAGTGTCTAATTCACCTACTTGCATGTCTTTGGAATGTGCGAGGAGACCGGAGCACCTGGAGGAAACCCACATGACTGCAGGGAGGACATGCAGACTCCGCACAGAAGGCAAGGCACCCCTGCCGAGAATCGAACCGGTGAACATCTTGCTGTGAGGGGATCTCACTTAGAAAAGTTTTGTTCCAGGACCAAAACAAGGTCAGCCTGGAAGTCGGATGTCTTTTCCTTCCCTTGAACAGGCCTATTCCTCTATGCCTTCTCCCTAATTCCCTTGCTGCCCAGGGTACTGCTGAAGATAAAGGAAGAAGGGCCATTGGTAATTCTAATAACCCCAGATTGGCCAAGACAGCACTGGTACCCACTATTGATCAGTCTAACCAACAGAAAACCACATCTGCTGCCATAGTGAGTTCAACTGTTAACACAGAACAAGGGCACCATCATATGTCCTGACCTGTGCACACTCAAATTGACAGCTTCAGTGATACCTTCATCCCATGAAAGGGGGCACTCCTCAACAAATAGGTCCTGGACATTCTAAAAGAAGCCAAGAGACTTAGCACTAGAAAATCTTACTCTGCCAAATGGAAAAGATTAATTATATGGTGCAGACAAAAGGGACAATGCCCTTGGTGTGCTCAGATCCCTTTGATCCTGTCACACTTATCAAGCCTTTTTGAGAAAGGACTATCCTACTCTTAAAATCCACACTAGCTTTTTCAGGCTGTCTGTTGTTTCAGACATCCTCTCATGAAACAGTTGCTGAGAGGGTTTGTCCACATTTGCCCCCCCCCCCCCCCGGGACCTCAGTTTCATTCTGGAGAAGCTCACCCTCCCACCTTTCAAGCTAGCTGCTTCCGCGGGTATAAACTTCTTGACCTGGAAGACAGTTTTCCTACTAGGCAAGGGTTTCAGAGCTCCAATCCCTTGTGTATAGAACCTTTTTCCATTTTCCACCCAGACAGAGCACCTTTTAGGACTAAAATCCTTCCTTTATGTTCAATGTGGTGACAGATTTCATTATACCAGACCATGCACTTGCCTACATTCTTTCCTAACCCTCAAAACAAGAAATAAAGTATCCTTCATACTTTGGATGTGCATTGGCAACTGCTTTACTACTTGGATAGAATATCAGTAAGTCAGATCAACCTTTTGTGGCTTTGCCAGTAGTTCTGAGAAAGACAGGTTTTAAAACAGACCATCTCTAAATGGATCTCCCAATGTATCTCATTTTGCTACAGCCATCATGGTAAAAAGCCTCCAGACTCTGTGAGAACACTTTCCACTAGGGCTACTGCTGCCTTTCTTAAAGGGGTGGCCACTAAGGATATTTTGGAAGCTGCCATTTGATCCTCTGTGCATACCTTCACCAAACATTAACATCTTCTTACCTTTTCCAAGGCCAGAGCAGGGTTTGCCACTGCCACCTTGCAGGAGCATCCTTTCCTTAATCCTTTTGTCCACCCTCTTTTCAGCTTTGGAAGTCATCCTGTAAGTTATGACTGCAACAGTGAAACACGAAGAACATAGTACAGTTGTGTACACTTACCATAAATGTAGATGTTAGAGTGTATTCACTGTTAAAGTACTCTTTCCCTTTTCCTTATGGGATAGTGTTGGTTGTTCTCCTTAGTTCCAGGTTGCTGCTTCCTCCCGGACACATATTCTGGAGTCTGAGCTTAGGTCCCTGACATTAAGGATCTGCTGGGGGCAAAAAAATACTGAGATCATGCTGCTGGCCAACTTCGTTTATATCCAGACGTTGTGACATCAGACAAGGTGCCCACTGGCTTAAGGAGGAGGAGAAAATTCTCTGGTAGTCGGGCCAGCCAAGGGCTTCTACAGCAGGAAATCCCATAAGTTAGGACTGCAACAGTGAATGCACTCAAACATCTACATTTATGGTAAAGTGTACACAACTGTTCTTTCACTGTGCACCTTTCACACTTCCCTGCCAAATGATTCCTCTACGTTCATCACTTTCTGTGTGGCTGTCTGAAACCCTCAATGAAATACAGTAGCTACTCTCCTCTTTCCTCCCCTAGGCTTGTTGTCCATTTCTCTGAGCAGCCATAAACCATATTTTCTCCCCATCTATGGTCTTTTATGTAATATCCTATCCTTTATCTTTTCCTGTATTCTCTTTTTTTGACAGAATTTGACAAATCCCCAGTGTTCGACATAATTAACTGTAGTTTGCTTGTTTTTGCCCACCTCTTCTCACTTTTCTAGTTGCTGACATCCAGCATAACAATTCCTTTGGGCTTTCACTCTGAGCTGAGCATTGAGTTCTTTGGAGGCTACCTACAACTAGCCCCCTCCTCCCTAATCCCGGCCTTTGGATCTCTGCTTCTTGGCTCTTATTTGTACATGGGTATGCCTTTCAGGATTTACATCTGTTCGCTTCCAGTGCATCTCACACTAATGCATTGCATGCCAATCCAGTAGTGATGAAAAATCTTTTTATAGTACCGGATTGGTTCCCCATCCCACAGTCTGGTGCACCATCTTCGTTTGTGTGACAGTCTTTAACATTTTTTTAATATGTAATTTTACAGTCCTTTACTGTGCTACTTATAATCCACTGCTCCTTTATTTTACATTTGTCTTTGGGTTGTTCTTTACCTTCCTTTTTCCCCCATTATATTCCTTTTTATGCCCACTAGTTTTTACATCAGCAATTTGTTTTTTCTAATACTTGGTCATTAAATGTATGATGTGAAGTTGTTCTGTCTGGCTGTTCATTCTTTACGGATGGGTTCAGAGCCGATCCCTCGTCTCCGAGTCTGCACCTACTGCAAAGCTCGAGGATTTCAAGTAGATCAAGGCCAAGTCCCTATCCCGTGATGCACCTTGAGTTACCCCAGATCTAGTTTGCTGCTGCAGCTTATCGGGGGTTCTTGCTAGCTCGGGCCAGTAAAAACTGTAATAACTTTTTATTTAAAAAAATTGTTAGTTTATTGTTAAAATACTTAGATATTTAGATTAGAATAAGCTCTTAAAGCTTTATCTGTAGTGTTCCCTTCCCTGTGTGCTTTCTTTACTATATATTTGGCTTCATTTCTTCATAGGCCTATTTAAATTTTCGGACAAAAATTGTTATTCAGTGACATTTTTGTCATATTTGTTATTAGCATAATATTGTGTTTTCTTAGTGACTAGTAAGTGCTTTTTCAGTGACCTTTTGTCACTTTTTTCCTAGGAGAGTATCTCATAATTATTAGTTAACTTGCTGCTTACTTAACTTCTGTGTGTGTGTGCCTATCTTAAGCTTATGTTTTCGTAGAAGGCTTATTAATAGTTATAGTTGGCCTTTAAAAGACTTTGTGTGTGTGTGTGTGTGTGTGTGTGTGTGTGTGTGTGTGTGTGTGTGTGTGCGTCTGTGGTTATAGTTAGCTTGTTTTGTATTAGAGGGCTTATCAGTAGCTACAGTTAGCCTTAGTTTTAAAGGCTTGTGTGTGTGTGTGTGTCTGTGCTTATAGTTAGCCTGTTTTTTATTAGAAGGCTAATTTATATTTGCTGTTGTTGGGTGTGTCCATTTCTGTCATGGCTGATGACAAGGACAAACACGCTAAGTCAGGGTTTAAAAAAATACCCTAAATGCAGGCAAAACATGTCTGTTACTGACTGCCATGTGAATTTCGTCTACTGCTTGGGTGCCTTGCACTTACAAGAAACGTGTTCCATTTGCCATTCTTTTTCTTCTAGAGTCCTCCAAGAGAGAAAAAGGAAGCTAATTGACAGGGGTTTGTTGAAACCTTCTTTTCAGGAGGCTTTGAGTGACCAGGATGGATCTAGTAAGTCCTCAAAGTCCTCCAAGACTTCTGTGGATTCGAAAAAGTAAAAAAAAAAAATCAAGAGAGTCTGTGACATCGGCTCCACAGGTCTCGGAGCTGACTCTCTTTCCTTTTCAGAGCCGGTCCCCGGTTTTGGAACCGGTATCCAAAATTCCCAAGTCTTCGCTTCTTCAGGCAGTACCATCAGTCTGTTCATCTAGGTCTTCTGTTAGACTCTCAGATTGGGATGTGTATCGGGTGGTGCATATGCTTCTTCAGGCACCAGCCTTTGCAAAATTATCGGCTCCGACTCAGGTGGCTTTGGAGCCAAACACCCTTATGCCAGCTATGTCTCTTCCTCCTCTGAGCCATACCGGTCTTTCAGAGCCAGAGGAGTTGGACCTGTTGATTGTGGAGCCTTTGGAGCCGATGCCTGCTCCAGTGTCTTCAGCTCCTTTCACTCTGATGTCCTTGGCTCCCATCAAAGACTATAGGAGCCAACACACTCTGGTCGGGTCCAGGGAGGATAGTCGGACTGACTTGTCAGTTCAGACTCTGCCTTTCGGGGCTTCGGCTCATATGAGCTCGGCTCCTACCTCGGGCTCGGAGCCCACTGTCCCGGTGCCGGGGGTATCGATGGTTTCTTCGGATCCATTGGTCCCTTCGCACCGGAGCAGGGATGCCTTCGAAGCCATGATGAGAGTTATGTCTCCCAAGATATCCTCAACTTCAGGTCCAGCTTCTTCATCCCCTAAAGCACCTGTGTTTGCTTCTGCCTCACAGATCCTAGCTAAGTGCAGAGACCCAGAGCCTCAGGAAGCCCCATTGGGTGGCCCATGCTCTTCTGAGACCTCTCCAGAAGCTCCCACTGAAGAGTTTTCCAGGAAGAGTGTGTGTAAGAGGAAACATTTGGACTGCCCTCAGGACTCATTAACATCTGATACTGACTTGGATGAATTAGAAGGATCCCCACGGTCCCCCTCTGAGGCTATCTCATTTGTGGAGATACTGGAAATCCTTAGGCAGAGGGGTGATTGGCAGTCCACCAACCCTACTGAGGATGAGTCGGTCCTCCTGAAGGCTTTTGGGTCTTAGCCCTCCACCTCTTGGGTGTCTCCACCCTTCGATGAGCTTTTGCAGCTGGTCTCACGAAGAGTGTGGGAGTCTCCGAACACCATGGAGCCTGTCCCTATAAGGCCTAATAAGTTCATATCTGCCCCCCCCTAGATAAATCCTTCTTGACCAAAGGGGTGCCAGTTGATGCCATGGTGGTGGCAGCAGCCACCAAAAAGGAAATGACTGAAACTTCCTCGTCTATCCATCCTCCTAACAGAGAATCTAGGATCATGGATAGATATGGGAAGCGTATGTTTAATTCAGCGACTTTTGCACTTCATTCACTTAACTATTTAACCCATTTTACAAGACTACAAAGAAATCTTCTTAATGTGCTGGGAGATACTCTTCAACGTACAGTAGCTACAGACAAAGTTGAATCTCAGCTTCCTATCCTCAACACCATAGTGAACCCGTTCATGCGCCTCATTTCATATGCAGCTGATGGGACGAGTAGGGCAGCAGGTACAGGAATTGCTCTTAGGAGACACTCCTGGATGCACTTGTGCTCCTTCGCGGAGGCCTTCAAGTCATCCTTCGTGAATACCACCTTTGATGGCTTGTCCCTTTTCGGGCCCAAAGTCAAGGAAACTTTAACCAGGTGTGAGCAGGATGGAAAGACTCTGTCTGCCGTTTGGGTCCATTTTTCCACCCCTACCAGACCCTACCCCAAGGGTCAAAGGGGAAGGAAAATGTGGTTCCAAAAAGCCGAAGGAGCCTTTCAGGACACACGTGGTGAAACCCCTTCCAGGGGCAGAGGAAGGGGCAATTATGTAAGACGCCGCCCTTGCGGCAGAGGGGGTCCATAAAACCAGGGTGACAGAGATCACTTCTTTGGGAAGCCCTACCAGCTTTCCTGAAAGGAAGCCCGACTGTCCTACTCTGTCTGAAGGCAGTCGGGTGTTGCTTATCTTTGTACCCAGACGCCTGGCTCAAAATAACAAACGACAACTGGGTACAAAGTATCATTTCCAGAGGATACTTCATCCCATTCGCCACATCCCCTCCACCGACCAGGAAAATCTTGGATGTTCCACCCAGTTACAGGGAACAAGCAACAGTAGATGTCCAGATGCTGCTAAGAAAGAGTCATCCAACCAGTCCCATCAGACCAAACAGGATCCGGAACTTACTCAAGATTCTTTTTAATTCCATAAAAGACAGGGGACTGAAGACCTATATTGGACCTCAGCAGACTAAACAAATCTGTAAAGAAAGAGAAGTTTCGGATGGCTTCAGTCAATACTTCCCTTCTTAGAGAAAGACAATTGGATGTGCTTGATAGAGCTCCAGGATACGTACTACCACATAAAAATGGCCAGGCCATCCAGGGATCATCTGCGCTTCCGTCTGGGAGCCAATCATTACCAGTTTCAGGCCTTACCCTTTGGTCTCAATACAGCCCCCAGAGTGTTCACCAAATGCATGGCGGTGGTCACAGCTCACCTGAGACGTTTAGGATTCTAGGTGTTTCCGTACTTAGACAATTGGCTCCTTACCGCCACCACCAGGCATCAACTCATTCAGGCCAGGGAGTCCACTCTGTCACTCTGCAATCAGCTGAGCATTACAATAAAACTCAGAAAAATCTGCCTTGTCACCATCGCAGCATATCGTCTTTATTGGAACAGAACTGGACACCACCACTACCACACTAAGACTTCCAGTAGAGAGAGTCATATTTCTCCATTTTAATATCCAAAAACAAAGCACCAGCATCAGAAGTTCTGAAATTGTTAGGAATGATGTCAGCAGCAGTTCTGGCCATACCACTGGGTTGTATGCATATGCGGATACTGCAATGGCTGTTGCTCACTCAGTGGTCTTACCAAGAGCTCCCCATGTCTCAGATGATAATGATCGCAAATTCCTGCAAAAGGGATCTTCAGTGGTGGTTGACCTCACTTAATGTTACAATAGGACGCCCATTTGTGCTACCCCCTCCAATGGCTACAGTGACCACGGACGCTTCCCTGATAGAGTAGGGGGGCATTTTCAGGGAAAGACAGCTCAAGGCACATGGACCGATCAAGAGACACATCTGCAGATCAATGTCCCAGAGATGAGAGCAGTACTTTTGACGTTGCAGTACTTCCAGGACTCTCTTCCTCTGGGTACAGTTGTGATTAAGACGGACAACATGTCAATAGTCTGGCATTTGAACAAACAAGGAGGAACCAGATCATACCCCCTTTGTCACGAGGCCATCAGAGTATGGCAGTGGGTTATATCCACCCAGCACTTTCTATTAGCAATGCACATCCCAGGGAAATCCAACATGATAGCAGACAAGCTGAGCAGAGCAATTTTGTTGCTCCACGAGTGGTCCCTCAAAATGGAAATAGCAGACAGGATATTCCACAGGTGGGGCCAGCCTTGCTGCGACCTTTTTGCCAGTCACATGAACATGAAATGCAGAAGCTACCTTGCCCTAATTCCTTCTCTGGGAGAAGCCCCAAGTGACGCACTCGTTCACGATTGGCCTCCGGGTCTCCTTTATGCATTACTACCAATCCCATTGATACCCAAGGTATTACAGAAAGCAAAAGGCCTGGGAAGGACCATTATTCTAATAGCTCCTCATTGGCCTCATCAGATTTGGTTCCCCTTCCTTTGACTTCATCTTTTGGAGGACCCCTGGATTCTGGACCCAGTTCCGGACCTTCTGATGCACTTGTCGGGGGAACTTCATCCCTCTCTGCAGTCCCTGAAGCTGGCAGTTTGGCTACTCCAATTCCCATCATAGCCAGGTTCCATAACCTTTCCAATGAGACGAAGCAAATTCTCCTATCCTCTCATAAGTCTTCTACAAGGAAGCTTTACCTCAGCAAATAGAAAAAAATCTATATAGGCCACTAAAAACAGTATTGATCCTTACCAAGCCCTATGGCCTCTATTCTAGAATTCTTAACCATGATATTCAGTAAAGGAGCTGCAGCAGCAACAGTCCGTGTTCAACTTGCTGCCATTTCTAACTTTCATCTGGGATTTGAAGGATTGAATATTATGTCACACAAATTATCCAAAGCCTTTCTCAAAGGGACCTTTCATATTCGACCACTTGTGAAATCTCCCTATTCTCCATGGAATCTAAATTTTATGCTTTCCTGCATAATTCTTCTGCCATTAGAACCAGCTTCCACGTGACCTCAAATTTTTGTCATGGAAAACCATCTTGTTAGTGGCTATTACCTCTGCCCGCAGAGTGTCAGAACTTCAAGCCTTGTCCATCAGGCCTCCTTATTTGATTTTCCATGCTGACAGTCTCTCACTTCGAACAAAAACCCCTCTTTCTAGCCCAATGTTTGCACTGAAACTAATCTCAACCAAATTATTGATTTGCCAGTTTTCTTCCCCAACCATTCCACCAATCTAGAGTACATGCTTTACAAACTTGATGTTCACAAACAGCTCAGATTTTATTTGGATAGAACAAAAGATTTCAGGAAATCAGACCAGCTTTTTGTTTCATTTTCAGATTCCAGGAAGGGTAGGCCAGTGGCTAAAACAACTGTGTCTAAATGTTATCTGATTGTATCACCTTTGATTATTCAGCTGCCAATATGCCCTTACAGCATAAAATTAAAGCTCACTCAACCAGAGCTGTTTCTACATTCTCTGCTTTTTCTGCCAGACTTCCTATTGATAACATTTGTGCAGCAGCCACGTGGTCAAAACCTCATACCTTTATCACTCATTCCAAAGTTGATAGGGCCTCTAGGGACCTGGCCTGCTTTGGATCCACGGTCCTGAGAAATGTACTCCCATGAGCCACTCGAGGTTGTTGGTGCTTGGGATGCTACCTATCAGTAAAGAATGTATGGTGAGATGGAACAACTTCACATAAAGAAGTTATGTACTTACCATAACGTTCCATGTGAGTTCCTCATCTTGCCTTCATTCTTGCATGGGCTCTCAGAGGACTTAGATGCTAGATCCTTCCTGGTCACTCAACCTTTCTACACTCTCTTTCTTATGGAGTTATAGAATGACATATGGTATTATTATGTGCAGCAAACCAGATCTGAGGTAACTCAGGGTGCATCATGGGATAGGGACTTGGACTCGAGCTACTTGAAATCCTCGAGCTTTGCAGTAGGTGCTGACTCGGAGCCGAGGGATTGGCTCCGAACCCATCAGTAAAGAATGAAGGCGAGATGAACAACTCACATGGAACGTTATGGTAAGTACATAACTTCTTTTCTACTTCAGTTTACTGTGTATTATCAAGTAGTGAAGGAAAGTATCTTGCTTACTGTGGAGGCATGCCCCTATGCCCCCACTGACTGTATTACCCATCAGTGCCTTGGGAACTGATTCATTTCCTCCCTTGTTTGTAATTTTTTGACGTTGTGTATCCAGGAGTGTGCTTAACAAGGTAAGGCAGTGTTTCATTTACTTTATCCTTCCTGCCCTGTCCACAGTCACTTGCCTTTGTGTCCATTCCTTCCACTTAATTTATTGATTCTCCCTTCCTGTGGTCACTTGCAGTCATGTAGTTCTGCCTTTCACCACTTTGACTCTGCTGTCCATCGTAAATGCTTCTGTATAGCTTGCTTAGTTCATTGTTTATCTGGCAGTTCACTTTTGAGTCATCAGAAATATTTGATGCACTGCCTTTCCACCTCTCCCTTGTCTGTCTGTGCTACTGCTGCTGCTTTTTTCTGCTTGTATGCCTAAATCTGCCTTGGGAGAAGTTCCTCTACCAACTTTATGAACATTCCTGCAAATGGGATAACATTAAACTTTGTAGCTGCAGTGTTATTTCATTTTTTACAGCAAAGGGATGCAGTCATGACAAAAACAAGCCTAGGTATGCTATCTGCTGCTGCTTGCTACTCTCCCACTCTATGTGTCTGCTCTATCAGTGATTCTTAAGTTTCCTGGTATTGCATATCCGTCTGTCGTAGCTGCATTACATATTGCTGCAGCAGTTCACTGTTGCTCATTCTTATTTGTGTTACAATTATCCTGATGTTTCTCCTCCTTGAGCTGTTTTCCAGAACATCCATCTTTTCTGTCTTTCTCTTATGTCTGATAGCATCTGTATTCTGTGAATCTGCTATTATAGCTCAGATTTAATTGTTACCTTTATCTCCTGGATTTTGCAGATTTCCTTTTAACCTTTCCACATCTGTTTGTTTCAGGGAATTCTCATCCTGAGCTACTATGATTACCTTTTCAAACAAAATGCACAGTTGCTCCTCCTTATTTGTAGCTTTAATGGCAGTCATCTGCTCCACCCTTTGTTTCTGCTCACTCAATTTCCTTTGTGTTTTTCATCCCTCGGAGCAGTGATTTTTATCCAAATGTCTGCAGGCTTGCCCAAAGCTTTGGACTTAGTCAGCTGTCTTGGCTTAGTTCTCTAATGTCCTCCAGTCAAGGGTACCTTTTCCTTGGTTCTGCAAAACAAACATTCCTCTCCTGCTTCCAGAACAAATACCCCCCCTACAACTCATGAATAAGTATGACCAACCCACTCTTTTATACCTGCATCTTTTCCTTCCCATTCTCTTTTTTGCTGACTTAATGATTTATTTTTCAAGGGAATGCTAATGTTCAAATACTGTAACCTCTTGTCTGGTTGTTCATGACACCTACTAAAGAACTAATACTTGATTATTTCTTACACCCACTCTAATGAAACCATGCATTGTTTACAAATTAATAACTTTTCTTGGTATGTCTTGCTATGTAATTGAAACTAGTCATTTTTTGAATGTTTGAATGTTATAATTTACTCATGTTTGGAGTTTTTCTCCCCGGGCCTCTACTGAAAATGGATATGTATCCAGCTAGACTAGCCCGGTCAACAAATATAAAATAAAAATAAATAAAAAATAAATAAAAATAAATAGAACTAAAATGAATGCAAAACCATGGCATTATGCAAAATGTTACAAAATTAACTGAATGTTGTGTGCCTGTGGTCCCAGTAATCAAAAAGATTGATCATGTGAAAGTCTCTGTTGACTTGAAAAGACTCAATGCTGCCATGTGCGAAAATTTTGTAGTATATACGTTAGAAGACATAGCAGAAGTGCTCCCTACATTAACGGCTTTCAGTGGTTTCTGGAAAATACCATGAGACAATAAAAGCCAAAAGTTGATTACTTTCATTAACCTTATGCAAGATTATGTTTCAAAAGGCTGCCATTTGGTATAATTTAGTAAAACAGAGATTTGCCATTTTGGGCACCATATATGTCTTTGTGGTGTCAAATCAGATGCAGGTAAAGTTCAAGCAGCAGTAGAATTGCTGGATCCATCCATTGCAACTGAAAAGAGACTACTCAGAAATATTATCAATGTCCATGAGTTCAAGAAAAACACTTGAACAACATCTAAACACCACCTGGTTATGCCTTTATGACCACCCCACCTGAACCTTGTCCCTACTCCATTACTGCTTTCTCCCTTACTCCCCCCCAACTCCTTCCCTTTAGTCAAATTTCTTTTCAAATAGCAACACGACCTTTGCTATTTCTTCTTTTTTTTTTCTTTAGTGTTACCTGTTGTCCTCACTCTCTCTGTATGTTGTTGTCTTTTGACTTTTCCCGGTTAGGGGTCGCCATAGTGGAACTCCGGTCTGCTAATGATTGGCAGTAGATTTTCACGAATGCCGAGGTGCAAGCTCGGCATTCAACCTTCAACTAAGGCATGCCCATTTATCCTCTCTCTCTCTCTATATTTCTTCTTATTTATTTTTCTTTTCTTCTCTAATTGTAGATACGTTGCCAATCTTTTCTTGCTTACATTATATTATCAAGTTAATTTTCTTGTACTGTTGTAATGTGGAGCTTTTATATATTTATTTATTTTACATTTGTATTCAGGAAAATCCGACTTGGAATGAGACAATTTTCAGCAGAGGCTCAGGGAGAAACACTCCAGATACATGTCTTTGTAACGTGGAAAGAAACCAGAACACCCAGAGGAAACGCACATGAACACAGGGAGGACATGCAGATTCCACACAGAAGACACCCCAGCTGAGTATCAAACTGGAGAACCTCTTGCTGTGAGGCGACAACGTAACTGGTGCACCACTGTGCCATCCACTTCTAATGTACATTACTTTTGCATGTCAATTTTCTTGTATTGTTGCAATCTGGACTTTTTTCTCCTTGGGCTTCCATTGAAAAATAGCATTTGCCCAGTCGGACATCACTGTCAACAAATGTCAAATAAACAAAGAAGTCCTAGCCATGATCGGCTTTTTGGACAAGTTTGTTCCTGATCATTCTGCTGACGTCTAACCTTTAACAAATTTGTTAAAGAAAAGTGTGCTGTGGTCTTGGGGACATACCCAAGTGCAAGTATTTGCCAAAATCAGACAAACAGACAAGACTGCAGTATTACTTCAGCAAGATGAACAAGTATTATGGTTCTTTAGGCTTGTGCTCTAGAATTTTAACAGACTGATAGCAAATGTATTACCAAATTGGAAAAAAATGTCTTTCAAGCATGTAGGCACATGAAAAGTTCTCCAGATAGCTACAGCGAGAGAATTTCCAATTTCAGACTAACCATAAACCACTAATTCCAGAAAGTGATTCGTATCATCTTGACAGAGTGCCATCAGAGTTCCAGAAACTGTTGAGTTTAAGAAGGTTCAGTGCAAAAACAATACATATGGTAGATGAACAGCTCATTGTTGTTGATATGTCCAGCAGTCCTGTACGAGACAAACCATTGTCTGAACAGAAGGTGATGTTGCAGTTTATGTCTGAGGCAAAATGATAACAAGATCTGTATCCACCAAAAGACTAGAAAAGCTTAAGTAAGCAATCTAACTTGATAATGAATTGCAAGATGTTATTTAGCATGTTAACAATGGATGGCCAAATCAGTGGATTTAAACCACACCACTTATGCATAGGTCCTTTATACTGTGAGAACTAACTATAATGGCTTACTGTATACCATCCCTCCTAGTTGAGCTAACAGGTACGACAAGTGTAAGGCAACATAAATCCAACAGCATACAAAAAGAAAAGACAGCACCAGGGACTCAAGCAAATAAACAATTTATTTCACCTTAGTTCAGACCGGTTTCGGCAACATGCCTTCCTCAGTGATAAAACATTATTTTCTCATGTTCCTTATATAGCATACATGTCAATCATTATGACATCACTTCCTTGACAAAATAAACACACCAAAATATGCATAGAAAAATACAGTATATGTCATTATATTAAAAATAGTATATCTACATATACCCATTTCTTTCTAGAATCTTTTTCTTGAAAATTCATAATTTATCATTCAGCCCTGGATAGAATAACGCTCCCAATTTAATAATCCATTTTCTCTCTCTGTTCGTTAAGATAGAATGCCAACCCTGTTTTGATGACCTGTTGCCCCTGACCTGATCAGTAATACTAAATTTAAAGTAAGCTGTTGGGTGAGTTTGACAGTGTCTATACAGGACATTTGTAAGTCTTTTGTGATGTATGTCACTAAGATGTTATGCAGTATGTTGTTTCAGTTGTCTAGAGGTCTGCCCTACATAAAAAGCAGAATACTGACAAGTCACCAAATATACCACCCAATCCTGACTACAATTGCCAAAAAATTTTATATCAAATATTTGGCCAGTGTTCTTACTACTAAAAACTGTAGTCTTAAACATATACTTACAAAAGCTACAGTGACCACACGGGTAAGACCCAATAAGTCTATCCCCTGTGATAGACAGTTGTTTGTTTAAATAAACTGTTGATATCCTTTTATACTGGGCAAAATAAGATGTTAATGTTTTGCCTCTCCTATAAGAAAAGTGGCAATAGTCAGGCAAACATGAACCCAAATCCTCATTGGCTTTTAATATGTTCCTATGTTTATTGATTACATTCTTTAGTAAATTGACATTATTACCAAATGTCATAACAAACCTTATGGATTCAGATCCTGCCCTTTTATCTTTATAATTCAACAAATCTGATCTGTCACAGTTGGTAATCCAAAAACTGGCCCGGTGCACATCTGGTGGCCTATATCCCCTATTCAAAAATCTTCAAAAAGACCCAATAAGTCTATCCCCTGTGATAGACGGTTGTTTGTTTAAATAACCTGTTGATATCCTTTTATACTGGGCAAAATAAGGTGTTAATGTTTTGCCTCTCCTATAAGAAAAGTGGCAATAGTCGGGCAAACATGAACCCAAATCCTCATTGGCTTTTAATATGTTCCTATGTTTATTGATTACATTCTTTAGTAAATTGACATTATTACCAAATGTCATAACAAACCTTATGGATTCAGATCCTGCTGTTTTATCTTTATAATTCAACAAATCTGGTCTGTCACAGTTGGTAGCCCAAAAACTGGCCCGGTGCACATCTGGTGGCCTATATCCCCTATTCAAAAATCTAGCCACAAGATCTTGTTTAGCTGACTGGAATTCCTTGTCGGAAAAACAAATTCTTCTTACCCTTATGAATTGTGATTTTGGTATGTTATTGATAGTGTACCTAGGATGAAGACAGGTTGCGTAAAGTCAATTATTATACTGTGGATACTTTCTATAAACCGAACTACTCCGAGTATCACCAGATAGGCGCAAAATCCCAACATCCAAAAAAATTAATCTCTCTATTTTGATATGTGACAGTAAATTCAATCCCCCATCGATTCTCATTAAGATATTCCAAAAACTCCATGAAATATTCAACAACCCCTCTCCAGATCATCCAACAATCGTCCAAGAAACGCCTCCAAATATCTATTTCAGGAAGAAAAATGTTATGCATATCATCATATATAATCTGATCTTCTATAAACCCCATAAAGATGTCTGCATATATGGGGCAAATGAGGCCCCCATAGCTGTCCCTTGCTGTTGCCAATAACATTCTCCCGTGAAATAGAAAATGTTCTTGGTCAAAACGTGTTCCATTAGAACAATGAGGAGGGTGTTGAATCCAGGCGGTTATAAATTAGTTTTGTTCAACCAATAATCCTAAGCTTGTAACCCTGCCCAATGGGGGATACTAGTATAAAGAGATTTGACGTCCAGTGTGCACATGAGCCAGTTGGGTTCACACTGTGATTCAGAAATAATTTGTAAAAACTCTGTAGTATCCTTCAACCTCGCCCTGATATAAGGTAATAATGGTTGTAGTTATTGAGTCAGGAAGACTGAAATGGGTTCAGTTAAGGACCCCTTCCCTGAAACAATAGGCCTCCCAGGTGGCTGTTTTAGGTTCTTATGAATTTTGGGCAACAGGTAACGGTATTGTGGGGCAGGATCCCTAACCATAGGATGTTGTTTGACCTGTATGCTTATAATACCCCCTCCATAGCCTGTTCCAAAAATAGATCAATTTCCTCTTTAAATTTTGGGGTGGGGTCAGTCGACATCCTTGTATAATGAGTAGGATCGGACAATTGTCCCTTTCCTTCATTCCAGTAGTAACCGGCATTTATAATGACGACAGCCCCACCCTTATCTGCTGGGAGGACGGTAACATCAGTATTATTGTTTAAGCCTCTAAGAGCTTGGAAAGATTGTCTGAGACCTTGAGATGTACTAAAATTAAAATGCAAATCTTTAAGAATGGCCCCTTGAAAAATGGCTACATGTCGATTCATAGGAGGCATAAATGTGGATTTGTGAAAATGAACTTCAATACATTTTTTTGGATTTTTCAACATTTTCTCCTGTCCCAAAAAACTATTTTAAATTAAGTCTTCTGCAAAACGCAATGACATCCGAAGCAAAGACATTTTCTTCTACAAAAAAGCTGGGTACAAATCCCAGTCCTTTACTGAGTAATCTTTGTTCATCCTCAGACAATACATAGCTAGAAATGTTATGTATGTTATAAAATTGTGTTCCTACTTCATCATTGATTGCTGTAAGTTTTCTAAGTCTTGCACCTTGGTGTTTGCATCCACCCCTGTGTGTTTTCCCCCTAAATGGCTATCTTAGATACGTAGATGTCCTTCAAGGATGCATCTGCAGTCATCACATATGGGTTGTCCTGCCTCAGGCAGCCCTTCGGTTGGCCGGATTCTAAAGTCTGGGTCTGGCGTCGGCTGATGTTGCCCTTTCCCTGACAGAGCGCCTGGGGTATAAAAACATCAGCCGACGCCATCTTCCTCCGTCTTTCTTGCCGTGTGGTGCCCGAAGCAGAAGCAGTTCGCAAGTGCCGGTCGGCCAGCTCCTGTAATTCAGCTACCGAAGACTTCAAAAGCTAAGTACCCCGTTGGGGACTCTTTCTTGCCTCAGCCGATGTCAGATAAAGTTAATAATTGCTTAACTTGTGGGAAACAAATACCTCATAAGGATTTCCACTCTTACTGCCTCCCCTGCCTAGGCCCAGACCACGACGTCTCGGCCTGTTCAGCCTGTGCTTCCTTCAACTGACACACTCTTAGACGTCGGGCGGAGTTTGCAGAGGATTTTTTTGGGGCTAGTTTTTCATACAATATGCCGTCGGAGACTCCGACTTCACATTTAACAAAGAAACGGAAGGACAAGGACCGACACATGCGGCCCGCGGTTTCGGCTGAAACCACGGCCAGGCCTACCGCGAGTGTCTCGGTCTCGGCTGAAACCGAGTCCTTGGTACTTACAACCCCTGAAACCGCTCAACCGACAACCTCGGCCCCGGAGGCCCCTGCTGAGTTGGTTATTGAATTTCCTTCAGAAACTGGTGTCTTGGAAACTTCCGACACCATTCCTCTAGACAAAACTACTCCAGCACGTGGTGCAGCTAGGCCTCCTGCATCCATGTCCATAAAGGCATTCACCAGGGCTAAAGCTGCTAAACATACTAAAGCTATGCCTCCCAGGGTTATTCCTCAGGGACCCTCTACAAGTTCACAGATTCTAACTTTAGCAGAGGACCTTATTTCCTTAATTAGGGGCTCTCAACCCCATCCGGACAGGGGCTCTCAACCTCCTCTACACAAAAGGCCCAGGGTTGAGCCCTCTGATCCCCACTCCTCAGAGGAGGCCTCTGATGGCTCTGCTCTCTTGGACTACCAGGAGGAGGCTTTTTCGGCCTACGAGGATTCTGATGCAGAGGAATCAATCCCCTCGGCCTCCCCTCCTGAAGAACTATCCTTCGGGGAGACCCTTCACACTATGAGAGACCATTTCAAATGGCAGGGCCAGGAATTCTCTGATTCCAGGAAAAGATTAAAAACTTTTCTGCATTTACCTCAGCATAGACCTTTGGCTGTTCCTCCTGTTTTGAATGTCATTGATGATGTGTACTCTGAGTCTAGCATAACCCCTGACACTCTTTCTCCGGCCCCTGTCAAACCCGATAGGTACTACAGGGTCCCGGACTCACATCTTTTTCTTTACAAGGCCCACTCTGCTGATCCAGAAACTATTTCCCAGGGCCCTAAAGGGGTTGCAGCTGCCACTACTAAAAATCCACTCCCCTCTGAAAGGGAGTCCAGGGCTTTAGAGAGATGGGGTAAAAAAGTGTATACTTCTGCTACTCTTTCTGTGAGGGCATTAAATTGTCAATTTCATATGATACAGTACCAAGAGTATTTGTTAGATGAATTGCATAAGAAACTGTCTTCACCTGAACCCCTAGATCGCAAATCACTTCAGGATCTGGTACATAACTCCCAGCAGGTTAGCAACCATTTCTTACAGTGTGGTTATGATTCATTGGAAGCTTCATGTAGGTCAGCTATGACAGGTGCAGTCATACGTAGGCATGCTTGGCTGAAGGAACAATCTCTGCCAGACCATGTTAAAGCTAAGCTTCTGGATGCTCCACTGGAAAAGCAAAAGTTATTTGGCTCCACTGCTCAGGAGGTCTTAAAGAAATTTGAGGAAAAGGCAAAATCTGTACAAACAGTCAAAGATTTTCTACAAGTCCAACCACCAAGATTCAGCAGAAATTGGCCTACCAAGAATTGGTCTTTTCCGGACACAGAAAGATTTCAGAGAGGCAAGAACAGGCGTGCCAGAGGTAGAGGGCAAGCTAGAGGCTCCTACAGAGAGGACGTCAATGGCAGCCTCCCAACCAGAGAGGTAGTGCAGGACCTACAACTGCTGCACAAGGACAGACTCAATGACTTTGCTTTGACTCCACCAACCAGGGCTCAATTAGAAGCACCTTTGGGCAGAAAGCTTTCTTTATTCTCAGAAAATTGGCACAGTATTACAAGAGACAAATGGACACTGCAAATAATAGACAGAGGATACAGGTTCCATTTGCACACATTGCCAAAAAGAAAAGGCATGCCAGACCTGCCACCAAATCAAAGGGCAGAGGCTTTGAAACAAATCTCCAACTTAATGCAAATGAAAGCTATAGAAAAGGTTCCTCTTTCAGAACAAGGCCAAGGATTTTATTCCAGACTATTCCTTGTTCCAAGAAAAGAAAATCAATGGAGGCCTATTCTCGACTTGTCCGCACTGAATACTTATCTCATTGTGCCAAAATTCAAAATGCTGACTCTACAGCAACTCCTTCCCATGCTGGGCAAGGGGTCTTGGCTGGTGACTCTAGACCTCAAGGAGGCATACCTGCATATCTCTATCAGACAAAGTTGCAGAAGACACCTCAGATTTCTTGCAGGTTCAGAGCATTATCAATTCTCAGCATTGCCCTTTGGCTTATCTACTGCGCCCAGAGTATTCACGAAATGCCTGGCATCAGTAATTGCAAACTGCAGACTTCAGGGGATTCAAATATACCCATATCTGGACGACTGCCTTATACAAGCGGACAGCCAACAAACTTTGGTAAAGGACTTGAATTATGCCATCCACCTACTGCAGGCCTTGGGATATACAGTCAACATTCACAAATCAAGACTTGTTCCATCCCAAAGAATAACTTTTCTGGGTGCGGATCTAGACACAACCACCCAAACGGCTTTTCTCACAGAAGAAAAACAAAGACAACTACCGGATTACTTCAAGAATCTGACAAGACAAACTCAGCTGACTGCAAGGAAAATCCTGCAGGCCCTGGGTTACATGGCATCTTGCATTCTTCTGATTCCACAAGCAAGGCTGCATATGAGGAAACTACAATGGTACCTAAGGAGTTTATGGACTCAGCACAGTCACAGCTTAGAAACTTTGATCCCACTTATTCCATGCCTCCAAAAGGAATTTCTGTGGTGGGCTCAAGCAAGCCAGTCAAACAGGGGTCTGCCCTTCAGCAAGCCAGTAGCCAGCCAAACCATTACAACGGACGCTTCAGACCACGGTTGGGGAGCACACATGGAGGGCAGATGTATTCAAGGACTATGGTCACAAAAGGAGCTACACATGCACATAAACCAAAAGGAAATGCTGGCAGTGATACATGCAATCGAGGCCTTCAAACTCTTTCTGCATCAAGGCCACCTGCTAATAAGGACAGACAATACCACAGTTATGTGGTACATAAACAAGCAAGGAGGCACCCATTCCTACCCTCTTTGCAGACTGGCAATGAATCTATGGGAACTTTCCTTGAAACTCAATATAGAGCTGCAATCCCTGTTTGTGCCAGGAAAAGACAATATACTGGCGGACAGCTTAAGCAGAAATATCATGGATGCACACGAATGGATGCTGCACCCAGACATTTTCCTACAGATAACACAATCATGGGGAAGGCCAGACATAGATCTTTTTGCCTCCCCCCACAATCATCAGCTGAAGAAATTCTGCTCAAGGACATACCACCCACAAGCATGGAAAGTGGACGCCCTATCTTTCAGCTGGAGAACTCTAACAGTGTATGCATTTCCACCTCTTCCATTAATGACCAAGGTCTTACTGAAGGTCAGGACAGAGCAGCCAAAAGTGATTCTGATAGCTCCGGACTGGCCAAGACAGCACTGGTACCCACTGTTAAAGAGCATGTCATGCACGAAACCATGGCCTCTTCCTCAATGGCCACTTCTCCTGACACAGCACAATTACAAAACTCTGCATTCCAACCTGAAAACCTTACAACTAACAGCCTGGAAAATACCTTGACTCCTCCTCAGGATAAGCTATCCAAGAGAGTGAAGGATATCATCATGGAAGCTCGCCGGCCTTCCACAAGAAAGGCATATTCAGCAAAATGGAAAAGATTTCACACTTGGAGCACCACAAAGGGCCTAGATGCGACAGTGATGAACATGGCATATATCCTGGAATACTTGGCAGAAATGCTCCACAATGGCCTGTCTTACTCTTCCATTAAAATTCATGCTTCAGCAATTTCAGCAGAGTACAATACTGACCCACCTTTCTTTTCTCATCCTCTCCTAAGACATTTTCTAAGAGGAATTAAAAACATCAATCCTCCAAGGAAACCTCCAGTGCCTAATTGGGACCTTAACTTCGTGTTGGAAAAACTAACTCTGCCTCCCTTTGAACCAGCAGCATCTGCAGAACTACAGTTCCTGTCTTGGAAGACCGCCTTCCTTCTGGCCATAACCTCAGCAAGAAGAGTATCTGAGTTACAGGCCCTCATGGCAGTACAGCCATTTTCTATTTTTCATCAGGACAGAGTCTCATTGAGAACCAATCCTTCATTTATGCCAAAGGTGGTATCCAGGGTCTCATTAAACCAAGCAATTCACCTGCCTACCTTCTTTCCAAATCCACAAAACAAAGGGGAGAAACTTCTGCACACCGTGGACATACACAGACAGTTGCGCTACTACTTGGACAGAACTAAAAGCTACAGAAAAACTGACCAGCTGTTGGTAGCATATGCTGCTGGTGCACAAGGAAAAGCAATTTCCAAAACAGACAATTTCAAAATGGATAGGGAATTGCATTCGTTTTTGTTATTCCTTTCATGGAAAAACTGTGCCAGCTAACATTAGACCTCATTCCACCAGAGCCACAGCCACCTCCACAGCCTTCTTAAGAGGGGTGGCTACCAAGGACATTTTAGAAGCTGCTACATGGAGCTCCGTGCATACATTTTCCAAGGCATTACAATTTACCTTTATATTCCAGATCCAGAGCAGGCTTTGCAACGGCAGTCCTGCAGGGCATTTTAGCTACACCATCCTTTACATAGATCCTCCACCCCCAGATTGGCTATGGTATTCTACCCATATGTGATGACTGCAGATGCATCCTTGAAGGACATAGTACAGTTTTGTACCTACCATAAATGTAGATGTCCGATAGGTATGCATCTGCAGTCAGGTTTACCCTCCCTCCTTCCCCTCTTTGATATTTATTGGGTACTTTTCCCTCTCATAGCTAGCTGGGGTTATCTATTATGGTGTATTTGTTTTATATATATATATATATATATATATATATATATATATATATATATATATATATATATTTCTGTGCATGTTTGGAATTTATTGCATTTCTCCAAATTTAGCCTTCCTTTGAGGGCACCTGGCATCTGGGGCAAAAAACACTGAGGAAGATGGCGTCGGCTGACGCTTTTATACCCCAGGCGCTCTGACATCGGGGAAAGGGCAACATCAGCCGACGCCGGACCCAGACTTTGGAATCCGGCCGACCGAAGGGCTGCCTGAGGCTGAACCACCCATATGTGATGACTGCAGATGCATACCTATCGGATATCTACATTTATGGTAGGTACAAAACTGTACTTTTTTTAGGGTCTGGAGAATCATTAACATAGACCCCCTCTGTATCGGTCAAAGATGACTCTTCCCCCGAGGTACCAAGGCCCTGAGTAGATTTTTTCAAGATAGAACGTGGTCTTTTCTTTCTTGTATTAAATTTACTAAATGTATTGCTATTATTAAATCTAGCCCCTCTCTGGAATTCAAAGGGTCTGTGCCCCTCTCATAGTCGTCAATATCTCTCTGAAATTTACGTAACTTTTTTTCTTTAAGAATATTTTCAAAACTAAACAAGTCTTTGGACAATTTTCCCAAGCCTTCACCAAAAGGTGGGTTCCCCTCATATTTTTTTATGCCCTCACATATTTCAGTAACATCCTTTATATTTTGTTCAATAATTCTTTGATAATATGATGTGAGAACTTTAACAAACACCATAGAGGCCTTTTGTTGTGCCTTATTCTATTCTTCCATGAGCAAATCATCTGGTTTCCCCAGCAAGGGCTGGGTTCTTACCCTCAAACCACGTGGTGTGATACCTTTATGTTTATATACCTTGAACAATTTCAAGTGCCATATATTAGTTCTCAAAGATTTCATCTCCTTGCTCAACTGATGGAAACCAGGTTACAGCCATCAACTGGATCCCCTTTGTCCTGGGAGGCCTATTGTTTCAGGGAGGGTGTCCTTAACTGAACCCATTCCTGACTCAATATCTACAACCATTACTACTTTATGTCAGGGAGAGGTTGAAGGATACTACAGAGTTTTTACAAATTATTTCTGAATCACAGTTGGAACCCAACTGGCTCATGTGCACACTGGATGTCAAATCTCTTTATATTAGTATCCCCCATTGGGTGGGGTTACAAGCTTTGGATTATTGGTTGAACAAAACTAATTTATACCCGCCTGGATTCAACACCCCCCTCATTTTTCTGACGGAACATGTTTTGGCCAAGAATGTTTTCTATTTCAGGGGAGAATGTTATTGGCAACAGCAAGGGACAGCTATGGGGGCCTTGTTTGCCCCCATATATGCGGACCTCTTTATGGGGTTTATAGAAGATCAGATTATATATGATGATATGCATAACATTTTTCTCCTGAAATAGATATTTGGAGGCGTTTTTTGGACGATTGTTGGATGATCTGGAGAGGGAATGTTGAATATTTGATGGAGTTTTTGGAATATCTTAATGAGAATCAATGGGGATTAAACTTACTCTCACATATCAAAGTAAAGCAATTAATGTTTTGGATGTTAGGATTTTGCGCCTATCTGATGATACTCTGAGTAGTTCTGTTTATAGAAAGTATCCACGGTATAATAATTTGCTTTATGCAACCAGTCTTCATCCTAGGCACACTGTCAATAACATACCAAAATCACAATTCCTAAGGGTAAGAAGAATTTGTTCTTCCGACAAGGAACTAAACATCAAAAAAACCCATCAAAAATTAGGTATGCTCTACCGTCAATACCATTATCTTACACCCTCCACTAAACTCACCCTCTCTACATCCTTTCTCATCCCCTCCCTTCTCTCTACAATCATCTCTGAAAAATCAACTCTCATGTTGTTACAACAAAATCGCCAAGTTCACCACTAGCCAGAGGTCCTCTACTCACCATTGTTCCTCTCTCCACAAACTAAATTGGCTAGAACTACCCAACCACCTTATCTGTACCCAACTCACTGTGGCCCACAAGCTTATTTTCAACCCCTCAATCTCTCTGTCCCTCCCTCCCTCTCCTCTGCCTTTAAAATGCATCTACCCAACAGAGTACTAAGGTCTAACAACCAAAAACTTCTTGAAATACACAAACCAGCTCGTCCACCAGGCAAATACCTTCTATCCTTTAGTCTGGCACTACTCTGGAACTCCCTACCATCACCCATTCGTGTTACCCCTACTAACTCTACCTTCAAAGAAAACTCTTCATTCATACCTAGCCTCCCAATGGGAATGCTCTCGCTGCCACCCTACATAACTTGCACTGCTAACCTTCTTTCTCTCATAACTATATAGTTTACACTTTAAACTTCCATTTCTGCTCCTTTTTGTCAATAAATGAATACAACAACTTTGTTGATCTATCCCCATCAACCTGTTTGCTAATGTAGCCCCATCACTAGTATGAAAAGCAGTGGGCACATAAATGAACCCTGATGCACACCCAATCCCACAGGGAACCCCTTAGTTAGACTGAACACTGTTCATACTTCAGTAATTGGGTTTGCACTTATCTTAGCTTCTGTTTTTTGGACTTCAAACCACCACAGGACTGCCCAAATCATCTCCTTGGGACCTTGTCATATGATTTCTTCAAATATAAGAACAGTCACTTGTACTCTTCTCATCTCTAGATTCCTCTCAACTATCTCTCACTGCAAACATTGGGTAAGTTGTGATACATCCTGATCTGAATCCCAACTGCTCATCTCCCGTCCTACTTCTACCTACTCTGTGTACTCATTTATCAGTCATATGAAAGTTGTTGCAGTGCGTCCATGAACATCAACATACTAACCATACATGGTTTTGGCAGGAATCAATCCATGTGTAAACAACTACTCTAGATTTATAATGATGACAATTTTTATCGCAGAAATTGTCTCTGTTAAATGAAATATTTTGTCTATAATTAGTATAACCAAAACTTTTATTGTCATTTTTGCTTAGAAACTGTATGTTTAAATGCAATGTTTCTACTAGTACTTTTGTACATACTGTAACAAGAGCTTTGATTGTAATTTTGTTTGTAATTATTGTTTTGTTTTTGGAGCTTTTCTCCCCAGGACTCCATTGAAAATGGGTTCTTCTAGGCCCAATGGACTATCATGGTAAACCAACTGCAAATAAATAAATAAATAAATAAATTCCAGTCATCTAAACAAAATCTTGTGGCTAAATTTTTGAATAGGGGATATAGGACACCAGATGTGCACCGAGCCAGTTTTTGGGCTACCAACTGTGACAGATCAGATTTCTTGAAATATAAAGATAAAAGGGCAGGATCTGAATCCATAAGGTTTGTTACGACATTTGGTAATAATGTCAATTTACTAAAGGATGTAATCAATAAACATTGGAACATATTAAAAGCCATTGAGGAATTGGGTTCATGTTTGCCTAACTATTGCCAGTTTTCTTATAGGAGATGCAAAACATTAACATCTTATTTTGCCCACTGTAAAAGGATATCAACAGGTTATTTGAACAAACAACAGCTGTCTACCACAGGGGATAGACTTATTGGATCTTACCCGTGTGATCACTGTAGCTTTTGTAAGCATATGTTTAAGACTACAGTTTTTAGTAGTAAGAACACTGGCCGAATGTTTGATATAAAATGTTTTGGCAATTGTAGTCAGGATTGGGTGATATATTTGGTGACCTGTCAGTGTTCTGCTTTTTATGTAGGGCAGACCTCTAGACAATTGAAACAACGTATTGTAGAACATCTTAGTGACATATGTCACAAAAGACTTGCAAATGCCCTGTATAGACACTGTCAAACTCACCCAACAGCTAACTTTAAATTTATTATTATTGATCACGTCGGGGGCAATAGGTCATCAAAACAGGGTTGGCATTCTATCGTAACGAATAAAGAGAGAAAATGGATTATTAAATTGGGAGTGTTATTCTATCCAGGGCTGAATGATAAATTATGAATTTTCAAGAAAAAGATTCTAGAAAGAAGGGGGTATATGTAGATATACTATTTTTAATATAAGGACATAGATTGTATTTTTGTATGCATTTTTTGGTGTGTTTATTTTGTCAAGGAAGTGATGTCATAATGATTGACATGTATGCTATATAAGGAATATGGGAAATTAATGTTTTATCACTGAGGAAGGCATGTTGCCGAAACCAGTCTGAACTAAGGTGAAATAAATTGTTTATTTGCTTGAGTCCCTGGTGCTTGCTTTTCTTTTTGTTTACTGTATACCATGGCAGAATTGTAGTGTCCGTAAATCAATGACTAGAAGTGCTACATGTAATAAATGAGAGTCAACAAGGTCTCATGAAATGCAGCAAAAGAGCCAGAATGTCTGTATATTGGCCAAAGATCAGCACAGACATTGTCAGTTTTAATGACAAAGTATCAGTTGTATATCGTGTATGCACCATTGCAGCAACGTAAACCTTTGATGCAAATGCTTTTCTCTCAGGGCCTTTGACAACAAATGTCCTGTGATTTGTGCAAGTTTGAAGGAAAGCAGCTGCTGATCTGTGCGAGTTTGAAGGCAAAAACTCTCTTCCTGCTGGATTCAAGGCTATGTGGTAGAATTATGGTATATCAATAAAATAATTACATACCTTAGTATGTAATTTGTATAGACTGAATTCCAGCAGTTTGTGGCTGATTCCTGTTTCACTCTCATTGCATCAAGTCCTCATTATCCACAGTCTACTGATGAAGCTACTAAAGCAATCTAAACAGCTAAAAAGATATCAAGACAAAGTGATCCATATAAAGTTCTAACGGTGTACTTGCTATTCCACACAGTGCCACCAGAGTAAATCCCTCATAGCTAATACTTGGAAGACAAACACAAATTGACTTGCCAATGTTAGTCAAACCTCAGCCAAAAGTAATATGATACCATAGAGTAAAGAGCCGTGATGAAAAATCTACGACTTTTTACAGAAAGATTTCCTGATTGAAATCACTGTTGCAGTATTTTAAACAGATGGACTTCGCAGGGGTACTAACGTTTAAACCTTTCCTGGAGCATATGCCCAACAGGTGACCTGAGCTTGCAAGTTTGTGTATATTTGTAGATGTATGAGAGTAAATTCTCTGACTGTGTCGCTGCAAGCCTCAACGCAGGTCTCGCACCTTTTGGTCTGATCTTTGTCTGGTTATTGGTGCTGTTAAAACTTCTCGGATTTTGTCTTTGTTTACCAGGAAAGTCTGACTGGGGTTGATCCCATTTTTAGAAGAAGCCTGGGGAAAAAAGCTCCACTTTTATCATTATATCACAAGTATCAGTTTGTACTTCTGTTACCTGTCCTACAATCTGGTGAAGCTGTCCATTTAAAGTTAGAGGGGAGAGAAAGTGTGACACTACAGGTGAAACATTTCAGAAAACTACAAAACCATGTACACGTACAGTGTAGTCTAAAGATAGTACCATAGTTTGGTGTAACAGACTCCATATTCATTCAGTTCCTAATGAGCGTTAAACTGAAAGCAGTGTGCAGTAAAGCAGTTCAGTCAAATTGAGCCAAGAATAGTTATATCAATGTTTTGGTAAGTCTGTTTCTCTACTAATGACCGATTTAATTCAGTTGAGTATTCGGCGCAGTGTTAGAAGTTCGAGTTTGACTATTCATGATGACACAGTACCGACCAGTCTTTACAGCAGTCTTTGCTGTTAAATGCTCCTCATTCAGTAGACTCTTGTTTAGTGATTGTGATAGTTTTGATAAATTGCTGTAGCAGTTTGTCTCCGTTCTCTTTTTGGCTGGTTTTCAGAGTGGTTCCAGCCAAAGTTCATATGGTCAGTGTGTGACACCGAGTGTGAGAAGCGCATAATTTTTTTAATGTTATCAGTCATAAATGCAATCAATAGGATATTGAAGTAGTTGTAACTGCACGGTTTAGAAAGCTTTATATATTATTGTGTTGTTGATATTGAACATTTTCTCCTTAGCATTTTTAAACATTTTCATTAATATTTTAAGACATAGGCACACATACATTAGTAGAAAAAAAAGCATAGCAACATTTTTATCTGTTTACATACATTGTGCAGCATATATTACATATATGTTTTATTTTTTGTTTATAACTGTCATTCAATTCAACATTGCATAAATTGTTTAATACTTGCCTTTCTTTAAACTTAACTCTTCCTCCTGAACATTTGTTTTGTGTGTATTGTTCCCACAAATTCCATTCATTTCTACATAATTTGCTCCTTCCCTTTTGTAAAGATCCATCTTTACAGTTATTTTATCTCCTTTACAATATTTAATACTTTTTAATAAAGTTGGTATAGTTTTTTTTATTTCCATTTTCTATTAATTCCATTTTTGGCAGCCAACAGAAGTAAACGTAATAAGGCCTTATCATGGTCCAGGCAATTCAGATCCTGTTTCTCAGCTCAAAATAATAATTTCTTTAGTTACAGCCATTTTGTTCCCCCAGTGTTCGTGACATAATAATCTGTAGGGAATTTTTAAAATCTGCAAACTCATTGCACTCCCAAAAACATGTTTCAAGTTACCTCTTTCTTCTCCGCCTTACCTCCAGAATTTGCTATCTACTGGAGGAAAATTCTTTGAAGTCTGCTTGCAGTATAAAAAATACCTTCGCAAACACTTCCAAGCAAAAATCCTAAACCTTCTTTTGGACTTCGTTGCATATTTGGGAGTTATACCTATGTCTTCCCAATCTTTTTTAACACCCTGTGATTGATTCATATAGTTATCATTCAATATTTATACATGCAATGAATTATCCCTTTTTAACAGCAGCTTCTGTTCTAGACTAAAATCTGTACTAGAAGAGATCTTTCATGCTTCCCTTTCTCTTTGCCTGTACTCTATCAGTCTCTGGTTGGGAAGACCGTCTCTAACCTGCAGTCCAAACTTCTTTCTGGCCTCATCCCACTGTATTAATTTTCCCTCTCTAGTTAATTGCCCCAATACTTTTTTTTGGCAATTTTTACCAGTAAATTAAAGCCCCCCTCTTGCCTATTTTCTGTACCCTTACTTGCAGTCGTCCCTATTGGCAAAATATTCTTTCTCCTCCCATGTTGGCTTAGTTCTTTTGAATGCTGTCTGCAACTTTATGAATGTAATATTCTGTATGGTTGTTGTTCTCCTTCAAGATCTGTACCCAACATCCCATTCTCTCCTTATTTTTTTGAACTCCACCTGCCTCATCATCATCCCTTTACATTTTGAATTATAACCTTTTGCTAGTACTATGCATAAGAGCCTTAACTGCATAACTCTAAAATATCCCTTCAAATCGGGCTCTCCTAAACCATTTTGTTCTTTTGGGAGGATTGCCTTATCCTACTTAATCCTTGCCCTCTTCCCCTCCCACAGTTTATAATTATTGTCCTCAACTTCTCTGGTTGAGAAAATATATATATATATACCTGACCAGAATATAAAACTAAAAGGACTAAAAACATTTTCACTGCTTGTATCTTACTATCCTTATCCATAAACAAGATATTCCAGTTTCTCAGTTTTTGTACTGTGCTGTTAGTGTTTTCCTCACATATCCTTTAGCTACTATAACAAAGCCCTTTTAATCCATACTACTAAATACTTCATCTTTCTGTGTCCCCATAAATATGGGTATTGCTGAACTAATTTGTGTGTGTGGTTACTTGATTTAAGGCTATTGCCTTTGTTTTATCTTCGTTAGTTTCCAGTTTATTCAGGATATAAAATTGTCTCAAAATGCTCCACAACACTAAGATTTCCTTTTCTGGATGTATCCAGTACAAAGTAATATATGCAAATAAAGCCAGTGTTTCTGATTACCATACCAATTGTATCCTTAAATTTCTGAGTCCCTTATTTTCTTTGCCATTGACTGTAAATATAAAGCAGATGACAAAGGGGAAAGAGGACACCTTTGCCTAATTCCTTTGTTCAAAAGCATCTTATCAGAGATGAATCTTCCCACTTTAATTCTTGCTTCTGATACTTCGTATATCTTCCTAGTTAACCTTGTGATTATATCGAGGAATGCAAATGCTTCCATTGCCCTACTCATAAAATCCCATCTTACTCTGTTGAATGCTGTCTCTGCATTAAGACCCACCAGGAACAGTGGTATTTTCTTATGTTCTCCTTCTCTCTAGATCATTATTCTGTTAATATTGTCAAGTGTTTGCCTTCCCTCCACAAAACCACACTGATCCATATGTATCAATTTTGACAGCACCTTTGCTATTCTTTTAGCTAGTATAGACATAAACACTTTGAAACTGTTCTTTATGAAGCTGGGTCTTGGCAGGTATTTAACCGTTTCGGTTAGTATAGCCACCACAGATTTCTTCCAAGATTCTGGTGCTTTCCCGCCTTTTAAAATGGCATTAAACAAACTCTTCCAGAGCTTTATTATGTTCATCCCTCCTAACTTTCAAAGTTCCACAGGAATGCAGTCTGTTCCTGGAGACTTCCCTGCATATTGATTACATATCACTGTTTTTATCTCATCTCCTCCTATCTTAACATTTAGTTGTTGAACCTTATCTTCCTCTAAACTTGGCATAATGAAGTCTTGCATAAATATTTCCATGTGTGCTCTTTCTTGGTTTCTACATTTTCCCTTCTTTAGACCAAATTTCATCAAATTTCCAAAATATCTCTTAAAACCACTCCAGGATCTCTGGTTATTTTTCTAGTCACAGGCTTCCTAATTTTGGCAGAAACATTGTACTTTTTGTTGCGCAAGTCATTGTGCTACAAGTTTTTGTGTGCTGGATTTGTTATAAAATAGTTGCTTAATAGCAGTCTTTCTAAACTCATGCATAATATTCCAAATACTCCCCCATTTTCTCTCTGTCACTCTGCAGTTGCTTCTCTCCTTGTTATGTGAGAGTGCCTTTATTCTGCAATTCTCTAACCTTTGTCAGCCCCTCTGAATATTTCCTATTACTTCTTAACTATATCCATATTTTTAAACTCCATTTTCCTTTATCCCACTTACTAGTTATCCCTTCTGAAGAAATTTGTATCTTCCGTAATAAGTCTCAAATAATTTCTGCAACCCGTTCCTTAAATTCCTCTCTTTTTTTCCCATTTAGTTGGGAAAAACACAAATGTCTCATTTTTACGTATTTACCTTGCATTTTTATCTTAGTTTTTATTGGTGCATGATATGAATTAGTTACTGGCTTTCAATTAAATGCATATGTTCCTGTGAAATATAATTTCTGTGTAGTCTAGCCCAGTTATTGAAATTTAAGGAATAATGTGCAGATTTTGAGTTTCTTCTACTGAATTCACTTCTTCCACACAAAGTATCTTAATACATTTATTTATAAATCTACTCAGTTTTATTATATTTTCCTTCTAGGTCCCCCGATACATCCTCATTATTGCAAATCAAGTTCCAGTCCCCACCCATAAATAATATTCCCTGTTGAAACTGGTTATTTTTCCCCCAAAATTTTCTTAACCTCTGTGATAGCAGTTTTTCTTGTAGATGCCAGTGTTATTCTCCTCCCTTGTCAATAGCCACATACTACCACAAATCTAATAACTGCTTTTCCCTCTTCTGTCACTATCAGAGCCTTTCTAGCAATCATTATTATTATTGCCATTTTCCTTTGTACCTGATAATATGCTGAATATCCATCCTGAAATCCTTTTTGTTAAATTCACATGCTCATTTATTTCCAAACGTGTGTCCTGCAGCATTGCTGTTTGCACCTTGCATTTTTTAATGTAATTATTGCTGTAGAATTTTTGTCTGTAACTGTAAGACCAAAAGGCAAAAACAGAGTAGAACCACCACCAAGTACAAACAGAGAAACTAGTTCTACTGAAACCACAAATTGGAAACTTAATCTAGAACAGTATTTTAAGCACTTTCATTCTTTAATAACGTACAGTAGAACTTGTTTAGACTCTAACTAATGACATAGAAATATATTTAAATTAGAACGGTAAGGTCACATGACCTATTTGAACAACCAATAAAATTGTTGCGTACAAAAAATCAAACCAGTGAACTTGTCCCATTTGGAATAAGGAAGTTATTCCACCAAATACCAAATTAAACAGATAAAATGAACTCTGGTAAATACTGTTACTTTACTGTTACAAAGGAAAAATATGGTTCCCACATTAGCCATATACTTTAAAAGCATCCATTTGTTTAATATTGTGTTGCATTCTTCCAGCTTCCTTTTATCGTTTTCTTGTTGTTCCCCAATTCCAGTATTGAAAAGTGATCCACCAGCTGGAATATATCACTGCCTGTCAGGGGTGGTTTAAAATGGCAGTCTACAAGTATTTTCTTTCACTTGTGCACATTAGGCTGTAATGATCCCCTTATGGCTGTTACTGCATTGCCCCTTTTGCCCTTCTCACAGTGAGGAGCCATCACTTAATTAGCAGTGCTCTGTCACTTTACCAGTCCATGGAATGATTCCAGTACTTCTCAAAGGTTGGTTATGGCATGACAGAGGCACAGGTGTATCATCCATTGCATGATATTGGGTGTTCTTTTAAAGTTATGTGATTTTATTAACCACAGTGTTTGAGCAGGGGCAGAAAAAACATCTGTTCATAAGCTATATTTTTAAATTCTATATTGTTATGTTAGTTATGGCAATAGATGGCTTTGTTCATACAGACTTCAACAAACAGGCAAGTGTAGGCATTTTTGGTTATGATGGCCATTAAGTTACTTATTACCTGTATTCATCCACTTTCTAAACCACTTTTCCTGGTGTGGGTCATTGTGACAGCAAACTGAGCAAAGCAGACAGGACTCCCTTATCTCCAGCATCTGCCCACCCCCACTGCCCCAGTGTATCCTTCAGATTTCCAAGGTGTTCCCAGGTAAACAGAGATATACAGTCTCTGCAGAATTTCCTTGGTTGCCCTTGTAACAGTGTGGCATGCTGGGGACATCTCCAGTGAGAAAGACCCCCAATGGTATGCTTCCAAGATGCCCAAACCACCCATCTGTGTTTACGGGGAACAAACCCAATAACCCAATAAAAGAATTTAATTTCCATCACTTGGTTCCACGATCTCATCCTTTACTCAGTACCAACACTTCAAGTGTAGATGAAAATGGGACTGCATGTCATGCAGCAGCAGCCTTGATGCACTGCACTGTTTTGAAACTCCCCCAAGAGGATTCAGTATATAAAGTTATGTGCTACCTTCAGGTCATCAAAGCACATGTAGACCATTCTGGCAAAGTCCCACAATCTCAATTTATCACCACTTTCCAGTACATTGCCTGCAACTGCTGCACCAATGTGCTATTCAGACTTCAAGTCCTCTCTGCTTTAATGCATGAACAATGTCCTAAAATAGGTAATTTGTTCCAGCTACAGCAATTGCTCTCCTGTTTTCTGCTTAAAGCAATTCAGTCTTTTCTGGGAGAGAGAGGTGTTGTAATTTTCATTCCAGCTGCATTGCATGCTGTATAATACAGTTACATGAGAACAACAAGGCTTCATAGTCTGCAAATAGCAAAGATGCAACACTTGTCTCCAAAGATTGGATTCACTTCAAACCTGAGCTGCTCCTTGATGTCTGCTCATCGAAATCACAAACAGAAGGGGAATGAGGTACATATTTTATTTGTAGTGTCTGTTCCCACCTTGAACATATTCAGCTTAACTCAGAATGTGGACAAAGACAGAAGAGCTGATTCACTGTTCCATGATCAGGATGGAATCCATAGCACTTATGAATCAGACATCTTACCAGTGCCTTGAAATAAACTTTCTCAGGACAGTTGTGGAACACAGTCCCTTTATGTATGATTGGAACACTCGCTCCTGTCCCTCCTTTTGAAAGTGATTGTCAGCATTGTAAAAGTGTGTTAATTATGACATTCCAGCAGTGGTCAATGTCCTTTACATTTCTAGCTGGATGTTGTTCACTCTCAGAACCATCCCACTTCAGAACTGTTAAATTGTCAGATCGACATCAAGTGCAGAAATGGATCATGCCAGTTGTTTCTAGCACTACTTCCTGAATGGAGAACATATCCACTTGGTTCAAGATATCCTCACTGTGTATTGTATCTTCCAACAATATCTTATTCAAGGAGTCCTCAATGTCTACAAATAATCAGATGATTTACTAGCTTAGCACTAAGAGTCTGAGTAACTTTTTCATGGCCACAGTGATCTCTTCCTACATGTGCACTGTTGTTTTGCAGATTGCTGCAGCTGCCGTCTTCCATTATTATCTGTCTGTACTTGTCAAAACTGCAGACCCCAACTAGCATTTCCCAAGGGCCTCTCTTTTTAACTTGACAGCTTTCGCAATGCTCATGTCTACCAGTGGTTCTGTATGTTGCTGCTATGAACAAGGCTCACTCCATCTTACCACTACATGTTTTTGCTGTTGCCTCAACTGATGAAATATTTGGCAGGGTCCTTCAAAGCAGCATTACTCCATAGTATGTAAGAAAAACTCTTCCAGATGTAGGAGCTGAACTTCTCCATCTGTTAAGCATTCTCAAGACAACCCATTTGGGTTTTCCAGTTTTTCCAGCTACCGCTATGGTTGTATGACTAAATTAATTTGACAACTCATCACTTCTAAATCATGCCTGATACAGTTACAAAATCAGTTGTTTGGCCCATGGTGCTTTGGTATGAAGTACATTTATGAGCATCTTTTTTGTTCAGATATACTGTTTTTTTATGGATGGTCCTTGATTACCATAGAAATATGAAAATTAATCCTTATTAATCTAGGCCAGTATTTCTCTCATGCATACCCTCTAGGTATCTTCAGAGTTTCCAGCATGAATGACTCTTGTAATCTTCTAGCAATCCTTTTTCTTTCTTGTCTCTTGCAGTCAGTGAGTTGATTCTTTCATCTCTTGCAGTCAGTGAGTTGATTCTTTCATCTCTTGCAGTCAGTGAGTTGATTCTTTCATCTCTTGCAGTCAGTGAGTTGATTCTTTCATCTCTTGCAGTCAGTGAGTTGATTCTCCAGCTGTATGACACCCACCCAGAGGCTTGTAAGTATCCCCTTTCTGTTTGAACATGGCAGCTTTGGAGAATAACTGGGACCATCACTGACTGAGAAGTTTGTCTCTAGACGTTTTCTGGAGAGATAAGATCAGTTGTATGTAGCTGGTTACTTCAAACTTTCCACTACAGGTTGTTAGTTCTTTACGTTCCACATCCCAGGAGTCAAATTCCATTGCCAAAGACTGGCATGTTGTAAGCTGTTTCATTTCTGCCTGTCATTTGAATGACTTTGCACCTGACCCTCACTCTTCAACTTTCAGGTGGCTACCCACATCTTTTATTTATTTATTTTTTTTAGCAAACCAGTGCGAGTCACATCATTAGGAGCTCACCAGCAAACACTATACCCTCAGGCATGGTTCCATTGGTAGGATAGCATATTGTTACAGGTGTGGTTGCCTTTTTTTTTTTTTTTTAAAGAACCATCGTAATGGTCACATTTTGTGGATTGTTCTTTGTTTGCCTCTTCTCCATCCTCTTAACCAGCTTACTGAGAGCTTCCCTACTGGAAGCCAAAGAGCTCCAGATAGCATACCACTAAGAATCACATGTGCATGCAGACTCTTACACAACAGTAAATCCAGATTGGCTTTAGTGAATGATATTTTTTCCATTATTGTTTCCCCTGACAAGTTAGGCTTAATTTTACTAATCTTGTTACGATTCACAGGTTCTGTTTAGATCATGGGTATCGTCTTTCCCACAGACAGATTTTAATACTTCGTAAATGTTTGATTGTGCAGTGGTTTGCTTTGTCTGTTTTTTTCCCCGTCTGGTTGAATAAATGTAGCCTATAATGAATGTGCTTGTACTGTCATTTGTTGCATGTGTTAGTACATCTTCCAATTTCTTAGGGCTGTGCTGTTAACAGCTGCCCACTGATGAGCTAACTGCATGGCTCTTGTGCGTGATACCATATCAGAATGTTGTATTAGAAAGGAGGATGCAAACCTTGGTTTACAGCTTGAAGATAAAGTTAAAACAAGTAATTAGTGTGTTATTTCTGTCACAGTAAAGTTGCTTCAGATGCAGTATCTGTATATGTTTAATATTTAATCAGTAATCCACTGCTGTGTGTGGGTATATCAGGATTTACCCACTGTAGGTGTGGTTTGGTCATGAGGGCAAAGCCTGAATAATGAAACAGAGCCAGCTATGGGTAAATCCTGATATACCCAAGAACAGGAGTGAATTATTGATATTATACAAGTACATTATTTAAGAGTGGTATTGCTTACGTTTCTTAAGTAATGTATTTGTATAAGGGCACTTCAGTCTTCTTCCATTTTGTCTTCCTTGTACTGATGTACTGCACATGTGTATAGCACTTGCATGTCCTCAGTTGCACCTTACATCTGTGCAGGAATAACGATAGAATAAACAGAATCTCTGTTGTATAGAACAAAAATATAAGGAAATGTAGGTAGGGTTTTTTTTAAGTTTTGCAGAACGTACGTGATGTCCCTTATGTTTTGCTCCTTCCCTCAGAATATGTCAAAATAAAGTCTGGCCACTCAGTGGCTGGACCTGTATTGTTATATGCTCATTTTTGAATAGTAACAAACATTTGTTTATAATTTCACATCTTTTTTATGAGGTCCTAATGATACAGTTTTTCAGATATGTAAACTGGAAATTATTTTTCCAACAATCTAGGACAAGAGAGTAAGTCTTTTTTTTTTTTTTTTTTTTTTTAGAAACCCTTATTCTTTCACATGCCATACCATTCATGCATACTTACGTAGTTGTGAAATATGGCAGAAATTTCAAATCTTTGGGTCACTGTCTTTATATTTATACTTGTTGTCCATTAGGTAGCAGAAATATTGTCAAAAGTGATGGTAAAGCATGTAAGCAATTTTATTCACAGGTTGAGGGGCAGGCAACTACCCACTTCCAAGCACTGCTTCTCCGTAGGTTAGAGGGCTTTCCATCTGTTAACTCACTAGCTTAGATTACTGTTTGGAGGCTATTGGACCCTCATCGAAAAGGTAGGGAAATGTTTTCTGTAGTTAGGGGTATGTTCATCTTGCCAGAGGGCAAAACCAGATGAGTTAGATAAGTTTTGGGTATGTGATAATCTTATCCCTATATGGCTCAGAGCACGCCGAACAGTTAACAAGGTAATAGGAGTCCTCCCCTTATAAGCAAACATCTGAATTCTAGCAGATCTTGGATCTTGATGTAACATGCCAGTCACTATCACAACATTTTCTGCTACAGTTCTTGATCTTAACCAGATTGTATATAACCTCTTAATGGGAAATCCTTTCACTGGCTGAAGGTGGTAAGATGAAGACTTCCTTGAAGAAAAATACTGAGGACAGTGTAACAGCTAGTATACTGAAGGCTCAAGAAGGTATTATACTCCCACGTACATACACTGTACCTTTATATAAATTTTACAGGGTAAAACTTAGGTCATTATGCAGTTAATGTGAAATCCTCCCTTAGTGTTTTCTTGCGTAAGACATAATCTGTTTATTATAAAATATGAATATTGGCTGTAGTGTTCTTAGGCTGTTAAGGCATTAAGTATATATGCTGAAGGCACTATTTTGAATGTTTCTGTATAGTCACTTGTCTATATTCTAGTATTTAGACTAGTGATACCTACAGTAGTGATACCCTCATTTTGCCACATCCAGAGGCTGAGGGAAGGTGAAGGATGGCAGTGCAACTCAGAGAAGTGCTTTTGGTAAAGTGTTAAGAAAGATTTGGAAGGTTTCTTATGAAGGGTTTCCACATTCCGTGTAATTTCTCATGAAGTCTGGGAGGTGCCTGGGCGAAAACGTATGTCTTGTGGAGCCTTAAGCTTGTATGTACTAGCCAATAAAGAGTGGAGTTTTTCTGTCTTCGAAATCCAGTCTGTTTTGTTTATTATACCTACAGTATCAGTGTTCATACGATCTGGTCTCTGCAATACTAGAGGTACATACAGTATCAGTGTTCATACGATCTGGTCTCTGCAATACTACATATTTGTTACTGTACTACTTGGAATACTTATTCAAGTACTGAGTGATATTCACTGCGTTATGTCATGATTGTTCTATGGTGGTTTTGTATTTTTTGTTGATGGTTATGTTGACTATTTTATTAACCTTATGCATCAGTTTATTTGTTGACAATTAAAAAAAAAAAAAAAGAGAGACCTTGACAAGAGGTTTCTTAACTTGTAGTATGGCAGTACCCAAACCAGTATTCTTAGGAAATGGTCATATTACTTTTTGCATCTCTGATTTTTTTTTTTTGTTTGTTTTTTTTTACGTATTCTGCATCTTTATTAATATGTAACAGTTGCTGACAGTCATTTGCTGCTTAGCAAGCATACAAATACCAGTTAGCTGTGATTGTCATCTGAGGAATAGATTAGGGTTTTAACATTGAGAAAGTTGTGATGTCTTGCCTTCCCACAACAGTAAAGAATGTACGTGGTCATTGTATGTCCTGTGTCAGGATACATCCGTCATGACTGCCATACTCCTTTAGAAAGTCCGAGCAGATCACTGACAGCATAGCCGGCCTTAGGCATAGGCCAGCTAGGTGGCTGCCTAGGGCGCCACTCTACTAGGGGCACTTTCCCAGTATTTATTTGGTGTAGGTAGACCAGGATGGGGGCACTGGATGTTGTGCTGGGGGCGCCATGGAGCCCTTTTGCCTAGGGCACCAGTTGACCTAAGGCCGCTCTTGACTGACAGATTTTAGATGTGGGTAGTGCTTGTATATCTTAAATTCAGACATTAATACTTTTTCTGATAGCTGCTTTATCCTTGTGTCTGTTGTCCATATCCACCCACTTACTGTTTACTCGCATTACTCATTACCTTACTGTCTGTCCCTTTGTTTTCAACCTCTGCTTGCATTCCTAAATGTTTTTTTTTTTTTTTTTTTGAAAGATGGCTTCCTTACTTTGTCTTTTGTGGGTACTCTTCTCCCCTTATTGCATAAATTCTTTGTATTACTTTTTTGCTTGATACAGATTTTATAAGTATGTTAATAGTATCAGCAATTCCTATCAGCCAGTAAACTCTATAAAATCTGAAGGTGGTACAAAACATGACCCTTTGAAGATAGCATACTTGTTAACCAACACTGTTCACTGTTAGATCTAGCTTTGAAAGATTATCAACAACTAACATTGTAATTCCTAATAGTTCAACATGCCCTAATATATCAATAAAATAATCAACTTCTTTGGGCACCGATTTGATTCCCTCCATACAGTTGCATAAGCAATAATGCCCAACAGGGTTTGTGTTAATGTGTAATTAACACCCATCCAGGGGCGTTATGAGGATCGACGCTGCAGGCGGAGGGCCTCTACATCCTTGGAAATATGTTAATTGCACATTAACACACACCTTAGAGGGCATTATTGCACTTAGAGAATGGGTTGTCTGTAAAATTGTTGTTTTACTAATTTTTTTTTACTAGTATATATTTTTTATATATATTTGATGTAAAGTAGTTCCTAATGTTTCAGACTTTCTGTAGTATATGTTAATGGTGCTGGAGGAAGCATTTTACATCAATAATATATAAAAATATACTACTTAAAAAAATATATAATTAAGTAAAACTCAATTTTACAGAGAGCCCATTTACTCTCTCTCATATATACACATTCTCTTCTGCTTTCACATATACACACATAGTCTCCTCTGGTTTCATACTCGCATTTACTCACCTAAACATAACTCTTAACCTCTTGGTACAAAAAAATCTGGTCAAAGTCAAAATATAATGGGGGAACAAAGCCCCAAAAATAGAGACAAATTTTAAATATTGCTCTTATAAACTTGGAAACTTGCTATAATAAAAGGTCTTGTAGTACAATGCATGTTCTGAAATATAAAAAGCCTGAATCTCAAATGCTTGTCATTATTTAGTAAATTCGCTCCTCACTGATTTGCCACAAAACTTCAGAAAAACACAAATTTTATGAGGAACAGACAAAAAATATGAGGCAAAAATCTGGACATTCTGCAAAAATTTGGACAGGTGAATGCTGTGCACACAAAACTGCTCTCTCTCGATCTCACACACAGTCTCCGCTGCTTTCATACATGCATTCACTCACACAAGAACCCTCTCTCTGTCTCCCTCTGGATCACACACATCACCTCTGCTTTCGTACACGCATTCACTCACACAAGATCATACGATCACTCTCACTCTCTCTAGATCTCTCACACAGTTTCCTCTGCTCATTCATGCATTTACTCACACAAAGTCACTCTCACTCACTCTCAATCTGTTTCACACACACATTCTCTTCTGTTTTTATACATGCATTCACTCACGCAGACAGAAAGATAAACACACGCATACACATACATACGCACACACATACACTTTTTTCTGTTTATTTTTTTTTACATTCGCTAAATAGCAAAGGTGCTGCTTAGCGAGTGTAAAGTAATGGCAGCTGTTAGTTTTTTTTTTTTTTTTCAGTCTGAGCTCCACAGCAGCTTGATATGCTGCCATGAAGCGGCGGACTCATTTTTCAACAGGCATTACTTGTACATTAATACCCTGCTGGAGAACATTCGTTCTCCAATCAGGGTGCTGATGTACAGTTTGCCCATTCTATAATAATTAAAAATCACTTGCTATCAATATTACACTAAGGCTCTGGATCTCTGTCTTTCATTTGGAGTAATTTTCTTAGACTTAGCCAAGACCTTTGACTCCCTCCTTCACCTTGTAATCTACTAAAGTGCTATCAAGACCAAGGTAAATGTGTTCCTACTAAATGGATTATGTCATGGTTAATTGACAGATCCCATTGTATAACCGTACTGGGCATAAGCTCTGACACTCATATTCATCTTGGAGTTCCACAGTGCTTGTTTCTTGGACCAGTGTTATTTAATATTGTATTTGACATCATTCCTAAATCAAAGACATGTTGGATAAATGAGTATGTAGATTGTTTGTAAGCTTGGGTTCACTGCACAAAATTAATCTGGTATTGCAAATTTAAATTCTTATATGAGACAGATCGGTGATTGGGCACATGACATGGGTTAAAAGGTATAAATTTTATTTATGATAAATGTAACATAATTTACTTTGGAAAGGCTGCAGTTCATATACCCGTGTACCTACTAGTGCAGGCCCAATTGAATTATCTTTGAGAGAGTATAGAGAAAATACAACAAGAGGGTTTTACTTCACAGAGGTTACAGTTATAACAACAGATGCATATATTTAATTTTATTTACTGATCATTATTATTATATCCATGATAAATTAACATTTGCCTGCAAAGTACTTCATAATTCTAGTTTACAAACTGTCTTGCTTAAACACATTTACAGCTGTAGTTTAACATGTCGACATCTGGCTATGAAGCTTGATTTAAGTACTCTGAGGATATTCTGTCACTCTTCTGCAGCTCAAAGATTGGTGATATGAATTAAATTACCACTTCCTAGAGTCAGTAAAAACTTAGAATTATTTTAAGAGACAACTGGATTCATCGTGGGGGAACATAGTGTTTGATCAAGAAATCTTGGAGTCACTGTTATTATGTGGTCATAAAGTCTTAACGCTGGTGTAGAACTTTTATAATTCGTGGTGATGGTAAATGTACAAAAGCGTGCAGGATTTTTTCTCATTTTTTCCACTTCTTTCAGAGAGTTATGTACAAGCAGTGTTGTTGTCCTAACAAATTCTGCAATGAACATTTTCTTTTTGGATTCCTTATTTCATTTATCTAGGTGAGCAAAATAAAATATATTTGTTAAAACTACTTCAGAAGTGTCTTTGAGAAGCAATTGAAACAATTTGGGCAGTTGTGAACTAGCATCTGAGTAGTACAGTGACTGTTCTGATTATAATTTTCAGACCATTTGGCCGTTCTGTCAGTCTGTCCTCTAGCAGCAACTTGATGCTAATGGGAGCTTGCTTAATTGACTACACTTTTGAAAGGAGGCCTTTTTTAGGTGCTGTTATATGGAAATAAACCGTAAAACCAAATTATCCAGATAACCACAACCTTTGTCATTTGATATTAAACATTAACCATAAATAGACTGCAAAATAGGCAGGATATTTACTTGTGCAGTCTTCTAGGTGTGAGTACAATCTCAAAGCAGGCAAAGTCCATGTCTGACTAAGCAACATTCTAAGGACTTTAGAATATCATTTGTTGTTTGCTGTAGAATATGTTCTTAAAAGTCTGTGTGAACTGTTGAAATTAGTATTCTTGTTGAGTGTGTACATATGTATGTCACTACTTCTGTCTGGTCTAGGTGTATTTTTCACAAACACCCATCTAAAAATAGGAACTCGTGTTTAAATTGTCTTGCTGATAAGTCGTAGAGTAATTTATCACTCTGTGCTGCTTACACATACAGATCCACTGTTAGGGATGTGTTTGCGAATGTATTAGCCAAACTGTCTTGTGCAACAGAATGGAAGTAATTTGTACAATTATCTCTGTTAAAACAGTTTTATGTAGAAAGAAGTAATAATATGCTTGTAGGTTAAGGCACTGACACGAATTGATGATGATGAAGCATGGCACGTCCACTTCACTTCCATATATTATTTCAAATGTTCCCTAACGTCTGCTGTAGGATGGTTAAAAAATGAATATTCTTATCAAGTAAACTTCTAATTGAAAGAGAGCTGCATACCACACCTTCAGTGCCTTAAGACATAATTTTATTTGTCCATAAATGATGATGGTGTGTGTTGCATTCTGTCATTCAGGCTGCTGCTATCAAAGCTCCACTGTGTTTCATAGCACTTTCTAACTAATTACTGACCAGATGTCAGACACGCATTCCTGGAATGCATGTTTCAAGGATGATAAAGCTGAGTAGCGTCTGAAAATGTCTTTCCTACATGGTTTAGTGACCTCTAAGACAAGGGTGTTAGTTAAGTGAGTGTCGGGAGCAGGAGCAGTGTGGGTGTGGTGGTATTTATATACCATGTAAAACCTGTCCATCAGAAGCCCATTTTATCTCTCAGGTGGATTCATCAGTGTTTGACAAACTACCCCATCTTCTTCTTTTTGTATTTTCTGATGACTGCTGATTTATCTTCTTGCCAGTTATTGTCTTTGTGTACTTTAACCTTCTTCCTTTGTCCTCTTGTCAAAGTGTCCTAAGTCCTTATACCGCAATTTAAAGACATTATTGTCCTTGCATACTTTTGCATTTTGGATTTCAGCAAGGCTGCCCATCCCAGAGACAGATTTGATGTTTTTCAGAAACAAAAAGGTTCATGTTTTGCCTCATCCCAGCCATCCATAAATCCAAATTGTCTTCTCCCCAGTCTCATTCCTATGCCAAGCATTGCAATTTTTGAGCCTTTTCTTCCTTGCTGTGATAATAGTGGACACTGGTAACATTTCTGACATACCTTAACTCCTGCCATGCTCTGACCATTTCTATTGCCCTTCTCTGATCATCACTTACAGTTCCATTCACTAGGTCAGTGGTGCTCCCATGTACTATGACATGAGTGTGCTTCTTGTCATCCATGACATTTTTCTTAAACTTTCTCCACAGTCCTCTGTCTTAGTCATTGATACATTGTTTTGCCAGTCACCCATTCTGTTCTAATTTGTCTGCCCACCTGGTATTTTTGGTATTTCTTGTCATATAGTCTCTGAACACTGCAACTCTTCCCCTCCTCTGTTTAGTTGACATTCCTGCTGCTGTTTCTTAAAGGACAACAACGGGATTCTGTTATTAAATGCCCAAGTTCTCTGTCCCCTTTCTCTGTATTTATTGTCCCTGCTATGAATAAACAACACAGCATTTAAAATATTTTAAATTGTTTCTCTCCCCTAGAACAGTACCTTACTGTACTGTGGTGGTTTCACTTTAAAAAAACTTTTATCCCGCCCTGAAAAAGTCTCTGATTCATCAATGTCATCAAGGCCAGTGAATACAGGTAGTTTTCTAACCAATTCCCTCCCCAAATTGACATCATCATGACTGTCTTAAAAAACCCATCCTTGCTGTGATGTCACAGCTCCCTGGTCCTTCCCCTTTCCATACAGAAGGTAAAGGGTAGAATGAGGAAATAGTACATGAATCAAGTCTCCTGCTGGGAGCTGTCGATCACAGCAGGTAACAGCTCAAATTACTCTTGGCACTTTGACAGCTAGGGAAGTTAAATGTGAAAGTAGTACAATTCAGGCTTCAAAAAAAACTGCAGTATAGCCATTTTAAAAAGAAGCAGCAGTAAAAAGCACTTTGAAAGTCTGTTCTGTGGCATTTGCACTGTGTGTGTTTTAAGTAGTCATTGAATGGTATGAAATGTTACTTAAAACTGACTGAAAGACATCAGTGTATGCATGTAAAATCAAGGCAGTGGACAGGAGCTGTAGGAAGAAAGAGGCCTGCATGATGTAACTTTTTACAGACAAGCACTGCATTTGATGATTAATGCAATCAGAATTGGTTCAAGATGCCAGACCCAGAAATTACTTATAAAAATATTTAAAAACCTGTAAATAGTCCCAGAGTGGTGTTAAAATGGAGGAAACACCAAACCATGATGAAATAAACATTTTTTTTTGAGTCTGTGGGTGCAGTTCTCCTTTAAGCTGCTAGCACTGTTTTGCCTCTAATCCTAGTTCATTGTCATAGTATGCACAGCACTTCCTGAAGCTGTTAATAGTTCATCCTCTTAGTCTGACGTGATATGCTAGCTTTACCTTCTGGCTCCTTGGTCTCCCTGGGAAATTTTGTTTTTTTTCTTAATACCACCCAGTTCTTCTACTTGGTGGCCTCTCTTGCATCTCTCCTAGTCTCTCCTTTTATTTATTTGTCCTACTTTCCCCTTTTGTCAATATAGTCTGTAAATGTTGTTCGGACTTCCATATTGCATATTTTCATATGAAATATATTTTGTTTGTACTTTATTAATTGGGTTAATTCTAGTAGACTAGTGGCATCTTTTTAGGGGAATCCCAAGGTGGTATTTCTACTGCTAGGGAAAATTTTACCCAGGCATTGGGGATCTTCCTGTACTTGTCATTGTTGTGAATGAGACCCGTTTTGGAGGAGCACTTTCTGTTTCTGTTCCCAGCACAGAGGCAGCCCAGAGAAAGAGGGAAGGAGATGGAGAGACAAGGAAATAATGCAGTGTTGAAATAAATGGAGAAGAAAGCAAATGTCTAGAATGAGTGCAAGATTCTGAGGAAAGATTTCAAAGAAATCTGTTTGATGGAGATGCGACAACAAATGATGGATGTATAATTACAGCCCTCCAGTTGGGAAGGTTGTAAGATTTATTTAAAGAAGTAGTGGTGCAGAGTGATCCAGAAAATAAAGGATATGTTTGCTTGGGGAACATTATGGAGAAAATACAATAGGAGGATGCAGAAGCCATCCTGAAGTATAGTGGTGAGATGGAAAAGAAAACATATGCAGAGAAAGTAAAAGAAGGCAAAAGTGGAGTAGCAGAAAGGAAGACAGAAGAAAATAAAAAGAATGGAAGTATGTGGTAAAGATTCAAAGTAAAGAAGACAAATGGACAGGTATGAAGTGTGGGACAGTTTAATACCTCCAGATATAAACATACATGAGTAAGAGCATTTATTGTTATTAACAGAGACATTTTGTGACATTATATTTAACAGGGGAAACAAAAAAGAAAATTCATGTACAATTTAGAACAGAGGTAGAGAGATTTTGAAAGGATATTTGACAACTTTAGGTAAAGAAGTACTGGACATTGTAAAAGTTTGACAGAAGTGGTTTATGGACCTGGTGGCTGGGATTTGTAATAGTGTGTTAAAATAGAAAGAGAGAATTTATACATATATACCAGGCATGATAAATGTGTAGGGGAATAGGGTGTTGTAAAATACTGCAAACAACCCAAAACATTTTTTTTTTTTTTTTTTTAAGTAACTGAAAAAAAAAGAGAATGTTACATTTGTGGGTAAATGGGACATGATACAAAAAGTGTGAGTTGAACTAGTATAAATGTAACAAAATTCGGCTTTTATGGAGGGATTGCAAAACTGAAAATAAGAGTAAGGAAAAAAAGGGGAAGAACATGAGCAAAGGGATGAAATTTTAGAAGTAGTAGAGACAGAAGAAAAATGAGATGAGAAAACTAGAGGACATAGAAAAATGTTCTGAAATTGATGAAGATGTAAACTGGGAGATAGTGAAAGAAAGAAAAATATAATTCTATTCATAAAAGGGTAAAAGACACAACAATAAAATTTAAAGGGATAAGTAGAAAAGAAAAAAGAAAGAAAATGGATGAAAAAGGACAAGTATAGCTAATGATTAGAGGTTGATATGGTGGTTAAGGTGTTTGACTCACAGGTACAAGGTACAGTGTTTAATTATCGGGTCTATGTTAAATATTCGAATGCTTAAATGTTCGAATCGCTGAAGATCAACCTTCAGTGATCAAACATTTAAATGTTCAAATATTTTCAAAACTTAAAAAAAATAAAATAAAGTAAACAAAAAAAATTAAAGGGTATAAGCAGGAGGGCAAGCTCTCCACACCCCCCACTAGTTAAATATATCAACTCCAAGATTGCGCTGCAGTGTAGGAAATGGGAAATTTTTCATTTCCGCACTGTAGCACACTGAAGTGCGATCTTGGAGTTGGTATATTTAAGTAGTGGGGGTGTGGGGGGGCACAGCCCCCCATGTGGTGGGTGCAGGGGGCTTGCCACCCCTGCTTACACCCTTTACATTTATTTAAAAAAAAAAAATTTTTATATGTTCGATCATTTCATTGTTCAATCACTAACGGTCAATGTTTAGTGGTTCGAACAGTTAAGCTTTCTCTATATAACATAGACCCTAATTCTCACCTCTCGGAAGGAAATTGGATAGGCTTGGAATGGCTTAAGAAAGCTAGCCTAGTAATTAGCTATGAACTTATGAAACCATAAATCTAAGGAAAAGGGGAAATGAAACTTTGAGTGCTTTCTGTAAATGTGAATAATATTAAGAATATAGTAAAAAGAATAGGGATTTTGGGGTGGTGTAATATATGTGATGTAAATGTAATCATATAAGAAGGCACAAGATTTTTTTTAACAAATGAAAGATTACAATCAGAGAAACTCTGAGGAGGAACGATGATGTGGAATTTGGGAAATGAGAGATGTTCTGGACTAGCCATATTCTGTCGAAGTGCAGTAAAGATATTAGATGTAACTTTAGCAAATAATGGAAGATTAACAATTGTAGATTTAAAATGGAAAGAACAAAAATATAGAATTATAACATTATATACTTACACTAATTCTAAAGAAAGGGAAAGCTTATTTCATTAGATTTTACACTGTAGTGATAAATATGAATGTTATAACAGGAACTTTGTTATTTAAGAGACAAGTGTAAAAAGAAAGGAAATGATATAAGAACAGTTATATAAGTTATAAGATGCAAGTTGAAACTTTGTAACAAAAATTCATGGACTTAAAAAGAGGTATGTGTAGAAGTGAAATATATTATTTTGTAGTTTCAGAAGATTTAGTTATAAGAGAAGAGAAGATAGTTGAACCAAGATTTTCTGATCAACTTGCAATATGCCTAGAGATAAAGGAAAATAAGGAATTTCCAAATAGGCAAAATAATAAAAATGATAAATGAGAAAGCATGGAATGAAGAAGGAAAAAGATTAGTAATACATTTTTGGAAAGATCATATTGCTATAACCACCATATCAATCCCTAATCATTAGCTGTACATGTTCTTTTTCATCCATTTTATAAAAATTGGTCTGTTGGTGGATGATCTTCTTCTTTCAGCTTTTCCCGGTTAGGGGTCGCCGCAGCGGATCACCGGTCCTCTCATGATTGGCAGTGGAGTTTTTACAGTGTTGAGTTGCCAATCAGGCGCCTAACCTTCCACCGAAGGCACACGCAGTCACAACTAGGGCCAATTTAGAGTGTCCAGTCCACCTACAGCGTGTCTTTGGGATATAAAAAATGATTCTTACAGTGACGATATGATGTGAGAAAATCAGAAAAAGAAAAATGCAAAAGAATATATAACAATGCATTGGAGGAGTTAAACACAATGGTAGAAAGTACTTTGACAAAGAAAAATAATTCTATGAAAGAAATTGAGAAAAAGTGCAAGAACGGTTATATAGGCAAATACATATTTTTTACAAGGAAAAAAAGAAGTATTGAGTTACTTAAGCAAATTAATAAGGAAGATAGTGTAATGAGAGAAATAAAAAATGTAAAAGGAGAAATAGAAAGAACTCAGAAAATGCATATGAATATTGTAGTTACAATATATGCAACAAATTTTAAAAGAAATGTAGTAAAAATACTTGAAAAGTAAAAAAAAAAAAAAGAGAGAGAGAGCGAGAGATTAGAGTTGGAAAAGGAGATTTATTTAAATGAGAAAGATAAAGTATTAGGACAAGTAAATATAGATCTGGCTGCAGGACCAGATGGAATAGGGTGTAAAATGTATAAAAATTTAAGGGATTGCAAACAAATATATTTTTTTAAAGATTTTGAATAAATGGTTAAATGAAGGTTTATGTATAAAGAATTACATAGTGGAATACTTAAATTCATATGAAAGAAGACAATTAAAAAAATAAAGACTGATATTATTTTATAATAATATTTATACAATCTTTGTGAAAATAATACAAAAGAGATTTGAAAGTAAAATGGAAACTATGTAAGATAACATGTATCGTATAAATGAGAAGGGTCATCAAGAATTGATATAGAAATTGTGGATTATATTTTGAATAGAAAAGAAGAAGCAAAAATCATGAGAGGAGACCATAATAAGGCATTTCACACAACTGGACATGTAATCTTACGGATATTAGTGAAATAATATAAGTGAGAAAGTTAAGAAATTGTTTGGCAGTGTATAGTAATAAAGCAAAAATACTTGTAAATGGCTGGTTAAGCCAAGAGGTGCATATGGATGCACTGAGGTATTTACAAAGTCTATGTAGAGCCATATTGATAGCTGTGTAGAGCGAGCTGTGCCCACTCATTAAGAATAAGACAAACTCAAAAGACAAGCCACCCCGGTGGAATCAGAATATCAATCAGTTATACAGCAGAATTAAAATTATTGGCCAAACGTAGGAGGAACAAATACATGCTAAAAGCCCCCTGACCATCTAAGCAGGCAACTTGAGAGAGCTAATTAATACTTCAAAGGCTAAATTTGAAGAAAAAATAACTTCTCAGGCAATGGAGAACCACAAAGCTTTGTATAGCTATGTCTGTAACATTGGAGAAAATGTGCAACAGTGCACAGCACTTATTGTAAATAGCATCACCCACACTACTAAACTGGAGGCCGTTGCCAGCCTTTTGGCTGACAGGTTCAGCTCAAACCCCATCACCAGTAAGCCAAAGGAAGTACCACATAAAACAATCCCCCCAGCCATTACTTGGGAACAGGTCATCAGTGCAATTTCCAAGACAAAAAAGACTGCATTGTATTACATCCTGGAATGTTAAATAAGTAGCATGAAACATGACTTCTCTGGTCAACTTGAATCACTTTTTAACTGGGGAGCCTTCAGTCAGCTTTTTTGCCCAAGGAATGGAAGATGTCTAGTCATTCCGCTGCACAAAGGAGGTCCATCTACTGATATGGGTAACTACAGGCCCATATGTCTTACTTGCCTCATGTGCAAGACCCTGTAAAGAATCATCATGGATATGCTAAATGAGGACATGGGTAACATGCAAATGCTTGAACCATCACAGTTTAGCTTAGCTAAAGAAAGATCATACCTATTAAATGTGGTGGACTTTTTTGAGAGGGTCACTAAAGCATTGGATGAAGGTAAGACTGTGCAGTAGCTTACCTCGACCTGGCCAAGGCTTGTGATAGAATACCCCACTCAGGCATTATAGACAAGCTCACTAATTTAGGTATAAACCCTTTTATCACCCACTGGATAGCTAACTCACTGATGGGGCCCAGGAAGTCAAAACAGGTGATGCCACCACCACCAAGAGGCCGGTCATTAGCAGAGTCCCCCAAGGCTCAGTACTGGACCTGCTCCTTTTTAGCATCTGTTTCTCTGAAATGGATGCAAATGCTGAAGGTTTATGCTGACTAAATTTGCAGATGATTGCAAGCTGGGGGTTATCATCAACTCCCCTGCAGACACTAGCATTCTTCAAGAATGTCTGTCTGACTTCCAAATGATGCCAAAGCCATGGTGTTAAACTCAATGCTAAGAAAGGCATACTTGTACCCTTTGGGAAGTCAACCATCCCAGCTAATTAGCTTGCTGATATATATACTTCTAAGAGTCGACCCAGTGGTCAGGGATCTGGGTAAGTACATAGAGTAGCATTACCTTTGGCCATCATGTAGCCACAGTGGTGAGGAAATCCTTTTATGTTGTCCAGTTTATAAGTAAGGTCATGGCATCTTGATCAAACGAGGTCTTTATCCCACTGTACTCTGCCCTTATCAGACCAATCAGAGCACAATGCCCCTTTGGTATTTACCTGACATATTCAGCAATTAGAGTAACTTCAAAAGTTTGTTACACCTTGTTTTCTTTTTAAAGACATTTCCTGCTACTCTGTCTCCTATAGATTGTTGAGGGGTGATCTATGTCTGGCTTACAAGGCACTCGCAAACACCACATTTATGAATCTCCTACATATTCATAAGTCAAACAGTACCAGAAATACAAGGTCTAGGGACCAGACTTTTTTCTGTGATTTAAACAGAACATGCTGGAGAAACAGGCGTGTGTCCCAGAGACTGCCCCTCCTATGGAACAGGCTTCCCATCCTTGTGAAGCTGAGTTTGTCAGTTAACCAGTTTAAGCACAGCCTTGACAAATGGATGGGGAATAGGAAATTTACACCGGGTTGGCACCCATGTCCCTTATGGACAGAGGTAACTTATAAATGCCTGGCCCTCAATGCCCTCTTTGGATACAGGCATTATGCTTTTGAGAAAACTGGGATAGGTTTAGAAAGCCCCTACAGGTTGTTAGCCTTGTAACAGTCTATGAATCTATGAATAGTGGTGTAAGAGAGGGATGCGCAATGACTTGTATACTCTTTGCATTACTTATGAATGTGGTAGTATGTAAAATAAATTGTAAAATGAAGGAGATGGGGTACATAACACCTGAAGGTTTAAGAATTCCAGTTCTGTTGACATATGCAGATGACATTGTTATAATTGCAAAAAAAATTGGATAAAAGTAATTATTTGCACAAATGAGTATCTAGAGGTGATTTGGATGACTTTAAAGAGAAGAGTAAAGTTTTAGGTGTTGTAGTAAAGATGGGGGTATTTATTTTTCAGTGAATGAAGTTTCTGTGGTAGGTATAAAATTTGGGAATAAAGATACAAATAGAATTAAATGGGAAAGCCAATAAAAGAAATAAAACTAACCTGTCTTTTCTGGAGAGTATATAACTTATTCAGAAAAAAAGCTTATTTGCTAAATTCAGTACTGATGGGTAAAATAACATGCTTAGGTGTATTTATGTTGCTGACAGTATTTAAAAAGGAATTATTGCGTATATTTTATCATTTATATCCGTTTCTAGATTAAACCCAGTAAAAAGGAGTTTTGTATGTAAATAAAGGAGATTTAGGGTTAATTAACACAGTGGTATATGCTGCTTCATTAGGTTTGTACAAAGTGTTAAAAATGGATAAATTAAAAAGAGAGATTAGTAGTAAAATTGTTTACCTATACGTATGATAAATTTGGGGTGTGGTAAAGAAAGAGAAAAAGAATGTATAAATGAAGAAATGTTACCAAGAAACAAAATATTTTTGTAGAAAATAAAAAATGATGATATAGAAACATAGAAAAGTATAGTATAAGAATGTAATGATAAAACATCATGATGTAAACCCATGGGAAAATCTAACGGATGAAAAAAATGAAAGCAATAAAAATAAGAATTCATGGTATAATCAGAAAGTAGAATGTCAAATTTTTTTGTGTAGACTAGTAAGTAGATAAATTACTGTAAAATGAAATATGCCATATAAAAAGAAAAGATAAGAAAAGTGATTGAATAAGAAGGTAGCTGCGGTGGTGCAGCGGTTAGCATTGTCGCCTCAAAGCAAGAGGTTCTCCCATTTGATTCTCGGCTGGAGTGCCTTCTTTGTGGAGTCTGCATGTCCTCCCCGTGGTTGAGTGATTTTAAAGACATGCAGGTAGGAACGATTGTGAATGGGTGTGTCTTCTTTGAAGGTTGAGTGTCGGGCTGGCAACTCGGCACCGTAAAAATCCACTGCCAATCATTAGCGGACCGGAGTTCTGCTGTGGCGACCCCTAACTGGGAAAAGCCTAACGACTTTTTACATTGTCAAGAAGAAGAAACTTCGGAACATGTTTTTTTTTAATGTAAAAGAGTAAAAATGCTATGGAAAAACTATATAAAGAATATTTTTCGAAGATATAAAAGTTGGTAAAATAAATACGGATATAATTAAATATGAATATTAAAGAACAGAAGTAATGAATGTGTTAAAAGAATAGATTAAAAAGTTATTTTATATGGGTTATATAGAATGAAAGAATAATTTTTAATGGTAAATGGATTTTAGCAACAATATTAAGTAAAATCAGACGATGGTTATGGAATAAGGAGTGGGGTTCTAATAGGGACAAATATTTAGTATGATTGTACAGGAAATTGAATTTGTGTAAACAGATTTATATATCTTTATATTTGTACATTTGAAAATATTTGTAAATATGTTGTATACGACTTATTTTTGTACATAAATAAAGGATCCATATTCTTTTTGATAGATGCACTGGACTGTTTGACATTCACCTGAGATACCACCAGCTCATGCAGATGGCACTTTGGTTTAATGTTGCACCTGAAGGACAAGACTGCCATTGAGCTAGTGTCTCCTTTTCAGTCTTCATGTAGCACTTTACCTTTTTTGTGTCCTGCTCTGCCCGTTTTGCTTTAATACCACCCTGTCTTTTTTTCTGTTTGCATCCCTATTTTTTATATCACTGTCAGCCTAGCCTGCCTTTTCTCCCGCCTTTCTCTTTATAGGTTCATAAGTAAATACTAGTGTAATGACCACCAGAGCCTTTATAAGCCTAGCCATGCAGCCCAGCTCAGTTGGTCCCCTTGTAATGTGTGTCTTATTGGAGGGGGGGCCTATGTTAGTTTGGAGGTTGCTAAAAAGGTATGTGGGGATGTGTTAGTTAGGGAATGTTTACTGCTGGCTTTTGTCTGTAAGAGACATGGGGGCCTGTCTAGGGATTAATTTATTATTACCCATCCAGTGTTAGAGAATGTATACTGTGGGCCACTATCTATAAGATATATGGGGGACAGCCCAGGCATGGCTTCTTGTATTCCAATACTGTGTGATCAGTTTTATTTATTTATTGTCTAGTATACCATAATTATATGTTTGTTTAAATTAGACGTGTCCAACCTGCGGCCCGCGGGCCGCATGCGGCCCTCAGAGCTCTTCCATGCGGCCCTCAACCTCTAACTGCAACATCGATGTACGTATGCCCCAAAACACTTTTTTTGTTTTGTATTTTTCGCTCCCGTGATCTGTAACGCTAATGTCGGTGTGTGCATGCACCAAAGCACCCTTCTAGTTTTGTTTTTGAGCCAAAAAAAGGTCAGTGTGTTTACGCCATTATTTTGCACCGAACAATCAGTGTGTGTGTGTGTGTGTGTGTGTGTGTGTGTGTGTTCTCGCTGAAGAGGGACTCATGTATGGATTAGCCGCTGTTGCCTTTGAAAGGGACAGCAATTACCTGTGTTAATAGGTAAGTACGGAGTGAGTGAGTGCATGCATGAAAGCAGAATTGTGTGTGTGAAAGTAGAAGAAGAGTGTGTGTGTGTATGTGTGTATATGTGTGCATGACAGAGATGCATGTACAAAGAGGCTAACAATGATCAGTCTACCTACTGAACACAAACAAGTTAGCTCACAAATACATCATACATTAAGAGTACACTTTCATTAAATTGGCTTTCCTGACAGGGAGAGTGTTGTATTGAACATGAACTCATACCTCTTAACTGTATGGATTTTCAAAGAATGTCTGGATTTTTGCCTCATCTTCCAATTTGTGTCTTTTGCTTAGGAAATAAAAGTAGTCATCCAAAGTAATGCAGTTCCAGGGAGTAAGAATGAGACAGCAGCCTAGGGTAATGGGTCAGTAGTGGACTGACTACGTGGGACTGTAGTATATAAAGTTGTATTGTTTTTTCAGACAAACAAAAAAGCACCTAGTACTGTTTTTTCATTGGTGGGTTTTAAGCAGTGGTAGATTGAACAACAGTAAGCATAGCTTTGGCTGATCATCAATACTGGCAAATCAAGTGGGCACAATGTCATTTTTTAAATGTTGGGGATTTTAGTGTGTATGTGTGTGCTTATGTGTTGGGAGTGCTGCAGTAGACGATTATTAAAGACAGAGACTTACGGACTGTGGAGAATATGTTTCTTTGTTTCAAAACCTAATACTTGGTTACGCATGCCAGAAGTAGACTTTTTAAGACATAGCTTCTTGCCATTTATAGTGGATGGATATTTACATTTAATGGACAATGTATTAGCGTGAGCCTGTAGGGTTCTGAAGGATGCCAAGTATACCACTGCCAATGTCTTGTAAAGTGACCTGGAAATGGATATTGGGATGTTACTGAAAAAATACAGTAAGTGGGCTTAGAAAGATAGTTTAATTAAACAAAGTGTACTTTCAATTTACAGGCCATAATTTAATTTATTTCAGGTAGTCCAGATACTGGTAGATTGTATACCATTAGACTTAATTAGGGAGAGCTGTCATTCTGGGGAAACAAGCAGCCCTAGTTTCAGTGAAAGCTCTGTGGTTGCTTGCAGGTAGGAAGTTGCAGGATGTTGATGCAATGTGTTTTATTTATTATTTTAATGCATTTGTCATTTCAAAGCATGGTTTTCTTTGTTGCAAAAGAAGGCAGGAATGAATGAGCCATATAATGTTTAACTGACAATGATGGGATAGAAAGATTATAAGTGATGTATAATGTTTGCAGCTACAGTTGCTTCAATGGTGTCTGTGATGCATAAGTATTTTTGGGCCTGTGTCCCACTTTTATTTTTCGCTTTGTCCAGATTTCTTGCTCTAAGGTTGAGAGGTATGGTTCTATACTAAATCAAAAGTTGTATTTACCTTGGAAGACTTTTCGGCATAATTATGAAAAACAGAGCCTTTTTAATATCTCTGCTTATTTCCAATATAAACTGCCATGTAACCTTGCAAATAACCTTCTTATTAAGCTACTTTACTTCTTTTGGAATTGACAGGTATGATTCATCTGTTCGGACACAAGCATAGAGTGCTAATGTGACTTTGATTTCTTGCAGCAGTCTGTGGTTTACATAATCACAATAACTTTTCTGTGTTTCTGGATGTGTAATCAGTTTAACAGTTTTAAAGATGTTTTCCAAAAATAAATAAATATATAATAAATAAATAATCCTCTCGAGACTGAACTATTGACAAAGTCTGGGAATTTGTTTTTTTCAAAAGCGAAGGTCAGCATTACAGCTCAGTAAACTGTCAGTCTGTGAGTAACTTCTGCACAAATTAAAATGTCTAAATGTCAAATGGCTTTAGATTGGAGGGAAGTTTATTTTTATTTATTTTATTTTATTTTATTTTACATTTGTTTACTGGGAAAGTCCAACTGGACACAGGTCCATTTTCAGCGGAGGCCTGGGGAGAAAAGCTCCAAAAATAACACAAAACAATATAATACAATACACAAGAGAGAGAGCAAATTATGGATGTAGTACTCATACAATATGGCAGAGATTACATCTTGTAACAGTGAGAATCATTGAGGTACAGAATAAACTTAAAAACATTTTTTTTACAGTTATAATTACAGCAAGGCAAATATCAATGAGTTAAGTTTTTAGAAGAAAGCTGTTTGTACATAGCTGAAGCTCTGAAACAATCTTTTGGTATGGATTAACCTGGGGATTGACACAAGTTATATGTTTACACCAGTATGTAGCATTATAGTTTATGGTTTTCTTATTGATTTACTTTTTGCCGAGCAGTTGTTTGTTGATTTATTGATGGTCCTTTTGGTGGTTGGAAATTACATGGATGAATCCATCTCTATTATGATTTTTTTTTCAGATATTTTGACTTCCAGACAATTTCATTCAGTGAGTTGGTGTTATGTGATTACTGAGGTTGCCTATTTTACAGGTAGGGGCTTGTGTGTGTGTGTGTGTGTGTGTGTGTGTGTGTGTAAGAGAGAGATTTAATATGTATACTGAATATAATTTTGCAAATGGAATTCTTAGTTAAACATGCCCCTCTTCTTGGGCAACTAGACTTGAGTAACCAATATTAGATCTTAGCCATCCAGCTGGGAAAGGTTAGTATGTGGATTTTCCATCTGGTTTGATGAAGTCTATGCTACTTACCCAAGGACTACATTTATGGCTATCCATCCAGCTATCGTGTTGCTGAACTATATTGTTTGATAATGAGAGGAGCTTTTTACAGAAGTTGAAGGTTTTTGTGTCAAGAACCTGTCCATAAAAAGTGGCTTGTTTATGTTGCAGTGAATGCTGTGATCTTTGTAGTGAGCGTTTTAAGTATAACCAGTATTTCTGAGGTAGAGGACGTCTCTTAAAGGAGTACCGCACCCACAGACTCAAAAAACATGTTTAAAACATCATGGCATGATGTTACCTACACTTTAACAGCACTCTGGGATTATTTACAGGATTTTAAATATTTTTATATGTAATTCCAGACTCTGACCACCTGGAGGCTGGCATATTGACGTGGTTTGGATAAATCAGGTTGCCATCCAATATCCCAGAAATCATTGTTTGTCTAAAAAATGTTACATCATGCAGGCCTCAGTTTGCCTAAAGTTCCTGTCATTTCATAGATGTTGCATGCGTACAAAGTACTGAGTAAAATAGAACAGTGTAAGTAACATTCCCTGCTGATGGATGACTACTTAAAACAGAAACAGTGCAAATGCCACAGAACACACTCAAAGTGCTGTTTACTGCTGCCTTTTTTCTAATTTAGTTTAAATGGCACCAATTTATGAGACAATGAATTCCAGTCCATTTACTTCTCCCCTCCCCCATAACACTTAGCTTCCCTAGCTGTCAAAGTCCTGAGGGTAATTTGACCTGGTAATTCCATTGATTGGCAGATCTCAGCAGGGTGCTTGACTCATGTAATTTAATCTGTGCTCTAGCATTTCCTTTGTTAGAGGGGACATTTTTTTGCTGCACTATAGCCATGGCCTTACTTGACTGCAATCACATCCAGTAAGGTCTTGCACCAAGGAGCTAAAGAATAAAACATTTATACTATTAACTAGTTTAGATCTTTATTAATTTAAGTGTTAAGGTATCACTTCATGCTTCCACCTTGTTAAAAATTGAGATTTACATGTGCAAAGTGTGTTGGTATGCAGTGTTTGCTTCATATGTTTTTACTCCACTGGTTGGTTTGCAAAAAAAAAAACTTTTGCAGTGTCCCTGGATTTGTCTTTGTACATACAAACCACATTGCTATATTTCCCCTTCCTTTTTCTTGTGTCCATAAGTCACTTATAACAAAGTAAATTTTTTTATTGATTTTTTTTAAATAAAGGACATCAAGGTTAACTTGCCTTGAATCAGATAATGGATGCCACTGCAAAGAATCACTGTTGAAATATTTGTGCATGGAAAAATCCCTTACTAAATCTATTTGCCAGCCTACAGTGCAATTGGTGCTATGGCTTTAATATCCTGGTGTGTTTGCTCATGCCTTCCAAATATCTCCACCATTACATACCAGTTTTGCAGTGTAGTAACCACCCGGCATGCCCATACACCTTTAGCCATCAATATGCAGCTACTCCTTTTCATGTGAGTATGTGAATTCATTTTCAGACTTAAGGTGTGGAAGCTGCACTGAATAATTCTAGGTGCTTGTTCAGGTTTCACATGGTGCTTGCTTAGAGCTACTCTCATGTTAAGCCACTATGAATATGTTGCACTGCCACCTCTGATACCAGGGTAATGTTTGAATCTTTCTATTCCCGCACTGCACACTAGCAGTATCTGGTGCAAATACAATAGAGAAGTATGCAAGCAATACACCACCTAAGCATCATTTGCCATGCAGAATGTACAAGTATGCATACCAAATTTCTGTGTTTCCAAACATCGGTGTTACTACACTACTACTGAATAAAATGAACAGCACTCAGGCTGGGGGAAGGACAAGGGAGCCATGACATCACAGAATGGGTGGGTCTTATTATTTTAGTTAGAATCAGATGACAGCTGTGGTGATCACTTTGGGGGAGGGAACTGATTAAAAAAAAAAGAAAAAGTACCTGCACTGCCTGGCCTCGATGATGTCAGTAATTGGGTGACTCCAGCAAGCTTTATTCAAACGTGAGAGAATCATTTTGTAAGTGAAACTATCACAGTATGAGAAGGTAGGCTTCTGTTACAGAAGTAAGGGGAATTATAAAAATTGTGAATGCTTTATTGTTGTTGCTTTACAGAGGACAATGAATATAGGGAGGAAAAGGGCCGTGAAGTTGAGGAATACATTAGAGAAACCTGTTGTACTCCTTTAAGGCAGGATCTTTCTTAGCCTGGAAAGCAAGCCAATGATGAAATTTATAGGGGCTAGTGAGAGACAGAGGAAAGCAAGAAGCTTTTTAGTCTGTTTGGATAACTAAGTGAACTTAGTCCTTTGACCTTTTTTGTCAGAAATGGTTGTAGTCTTTCTTTTGGCAGGGTGTTTTGCTGAGGCACATGCCAAAGGGGCATTGCACTCAATAATGGCTCTTGTAAAGGAAGAATACAGGGATGTTATGACCTCCTTGTCCCTGAATGAGATACCCTTACTAAAGAAGTGGGCCATGTAAAAAGCTTTCCTTACAATGGAGACAACGTGGTGGTCAAAAGTCAGGTTTCTATCAACCTGGGTGCCCAAGTACCATACGACTTATTGCGTGCTTACAACATTGTTATTAATGTGATAATTTGTGGGGACATCACTCTCCTCAAAGGGGATGATGATGCATTTTTTGGCATTTAGCTTGAGGCCATATTTCTGGCACCAGTTATTTGTTTGGGTGAGACCCTCTTGTAGCTTATTCAAAATTGTTTTATTAAGTCAGTAATGTGAATTCTTTACTTTACTGCAAATTTGTTGGGTTATTTTTGTGGATTATAGTATTGTAGGCCTGCTGATGTTGACATTTTATGTAGTTGGACTGCTGGAATGGTTTTCCCAGTGAGAAATGCTAGTGCTGTAGTGAACATCTATTTATTTGTAAAAAAAACATATATAGATATAGATAGATATATAGATATATTACCTAAGATGTTAGAGTTTACTGTTACATTAGAGAATTAGAATTAGAATGAGAATTAGAATTTAGGGCAAATATTAGGCATTTATTACATTTATTCATTGTTCAAATCCACCTACAGTACAGCCAGGAGGTCGACTGTGGTCTTCCAGAGCAACGAAAGAGTTAACTATATGATATATTTTATATGCGGCCCCAAGACCATTTCTGTTCACTCAATGCGGCCCCAGCAAGCCAAAAGGTTGGACACCCCTGGTTTAAATTATTTTACTTAATTACTTCTATGGAGCAATTCAACTATTTTGTTAGTGAAATAATCCATTGGGGTTAATACTACCAGCTTGATATAACTTGCAAAATTAGGACTTAATTATTTTTCTGAATTTGTGACTGTGTAAATAAATCCTGTATCATACATTTTCTTACTGTAAGAAATTTTCATCCCTGCAACACAGAAGGCAATGTATTGTAGTTATTAGCAAGTATGTCTGAGACCAGGTGTGAGGTAAGCTCATGGTAAGAGGCTGGTAGGGAACTCTTACGTTAGATGGATGTGATGACTGAAAATGGTTTGAAACATCTGTGACAAGCTGACAGTAGCCTACTGAAAATAGCAGTTATGCTGGTTGATAAGGAATACATGCTTTACAGATACCACAAAGAGTATTGTCTTGTCAGAACAGTTTCGATGAAGTATAAACTCGTAGCTGACTGAGCAGTTTAGGAGTTTCTAAGTGACATGTATAGAGCTCCATTTGTGCCTGAAGGAGAGTGCTTCTTAAACGATCTGAATTACAGAGCTACATAAGTATATTTTTGTACTTTATCTAACTGTCCAGTGTTTCTTTTCAGCACTGCACTGGTTGTATTTATTTGCTTATCAGTACTGCATTTTTTTATGTATTTGTGTAACAGTTTTGCACTAGTTTACGACACTGATTTTATTTATTTGTTTGACTGAATTATTTACTTTTCTGTGTCTCCATTTATATATTTGCTGATTTGTGGTTGATTTTTTTGTTTTGTCCTACCCTCCCACCCAAATGCTGTTGTGTTCTTATAGTTTGTGGCTTTTGCTGTTGCCTGCCCCTACTGTAAATTTGATAAGGGACACTCCTCCCAGTCTGATCTCATTAGCTCATTCTACCTAATACAGAGATAATTTGGGAAGGTAAAATCCTTTAGTTCCTTAACCTTGAATTTTCTTCCGTTCCTCCTCTCTACCTTTCCACTTTAACAAAAAAAAAAAAAAACTTAATTCAGCTTTTTTTTTTTACTGTATTTGTGTTTCCTCCTCCTGCTCTACTACTTCATCTTGGTTTTTCTGCTACTTGCTGCAGCTTGTTCTGTAAAGTGTTCAATTAAATCTTTTCTGTTGCATTTGTTACTGCTTGTTTATAGCCTGTTTAAATTGTGTTATTCTAAGCCTCTTAGTTTTGGTTTAAGCACTTGGGCTTTAGGATTATCCATGAACTCTCCCTGGCCTTCTCTCTGATTCTGACAAATATGGATGGACAATTTCTCCTGCCAGTCTGGTTGATATGGGCATCCTGAGACAATGTAGCCAACTGCCTTATGTCCACAGACAACCAACTGCTACTACCACCTAGGAACACAGTTTGCGAGAGATGCAATTACATTAGGAAGCTAGACTCCATGCTCTCTCCCTCACAAGCCAGTATATCTAGCACTGAGAAGGTTGTCAACACAATCACTACACTTTAAACACCCCCCACACTTTAGAGGTCCTCATCAAAAACACCCAAACAAAGGAGACCTCCGAGGCAAAAACATGCAATCTCCACAGCCCTCCACACCACATACCATGCATAGTTCACACACCTGTGTCTCACAACTACTAAGGCTTAACCATAAACCCAACATATTAGTCATAGGAGACTCCATTGTGAGACACACAGATGTGCCTCTCACCAGGCTGGATAAGGAGAAAGTCATGGTTAGTTGTCTGTCAGGGGCCAGAATCTGCCATATCACACACGCACTCAAGTCTCTCAACAACAGGTACTGTTATGATTCTAGGACCAAGAAGGAGCAGGTGCCCAATTGCAAGCAGTCTCTCCTTAGCCTAAACAAGCAAATGAGAGCACTAGTGAAATCCTCCAAAGCAAACTTCGAGTCCAAATTGGCCACATCTACTAGAGACAATCATAAGGCCTTCTTCACATATGTCCGTAATCTCAAAGGTAGTGCCCAGATCTGTTCAGAACTGGTGATCAAGGACACCACATATACAAATGCCATAGATATAGCAATCTTGCTGGCTGACAGATTCAGTGAAAATTTCACCCCTCTGCCCCCCCCCATCAGTAAATCAGGACATTCACAGTACCTGCCCCCTTCCCCTTATATCTAGGGGTCAGGTCATCACTGCTCTCTCAAAGGCAAAAAATACAGCCTCCATGGGACCTGATAACATCCCAGGCTGCATCCTACATGAACGTAGGCAGAGGAACTTACAGCACCATTAGGCGCCCTATTCAACCAAAGTCTGAGTACCGGCTTTGTCCCAGCTGAGTGGAGGACAGCCACTGTCATCCCTTTACAGAAAGGTGGAGTGTTCACCAATTCAGGAAATTATAAACCCATCAGCCTAACTAGCCTGATCTGCAAGGCCATGGAATGGATTCTTGTGGACCTCATTAACAAGGACATTGGCAACCTCCAAACACTCGATCCCACACAGTTTGGCTTCGTCTAGAGGAGGTCTTGTCTGTTGAATTTGGTCAACTTTTTTGAGACAGTCACCAAAGCCATGTACGAGGGGAAGGCAGTGCACACCGCCTACCTTGACCCGGCCAAATCCTTTTACACTTCCCCATTCAGGCATAATAGATAAACTGTCTCAACTAGGCATCAATCCATATGTTACCAGATGTGTAGCTAACTGGCTCACTGATAGAACCCACCTAGTCAAAGTAGGGGAAGCCACTTCTTGCAGTAGATCCGTATCAATTGATGTACCCCAGAGTTTGGTCCTGAGGCCGTTGTTATTTCAGATATACTTTTCTAAAGTACAGGCCAAAACCAGTGGGCTATGGCTGACCAACTTTGCAGATCATAGGTTCATAAGTTCATAGGTTTATACTAGGCTATCTGCCCTAAGGCATTTATAAGCCTAGCCCAAATTTTTGTGGCTTACGCCACCCCTTATATGAAAAAATACTGTGCCCATTCGTTTGTTGTGCCTCTGTCCAGAAATGACACAGAGATGATTCCCGGGATAAACCTACGATCTCCCATCCACAGGTCAAGATTTCTCTTGAACAGAGCCAGCGAGGTGCTCTGCCTCACATGGATCGGGATTTTATTCCACAGCATAGGGAGTCTTTGAGTGATAAATCTATCCCTCCAGCACATCCTATTTATATCCGTGCTAAGGTTTAAGTCGCTTGCTCTAGTGGTTTTGGTGGAATTGGATTTTTTGAGGTGGAGCATGCCCATTAATTCCGGGTTGGACATGGCCTTGTATGTCAGGCACATGTCACCTCTGAGCAGACGGTATGCAACTGAATAGAGCTGGAGTTTCTTCAATCTGGCAGCATATGACAGATTTTGGAGTCCCTTTATCCTTTTGGTGAGGAACTTTTGGGGTCTCTCCAATTGCTGCAGATGTCGGGTGAGATACATCCCGAATGGGGCATTGTACTCGATCATTGGTCTAATAAGTGAAGAGTACAGGGGAACAATGACCTCACTAGATCTGGATGTGAATCCCTTCATGTTCAGGTGGGCAATGTAGAAGGTCTTTCTAACCACTTTAGCAACGTGAGTGTCAAAAGAAAGGCCACTGTCAACCTGGGTCCCCAGGTCCCTGATAACCTCTTCTGTGCTTAGTGGATTGCCACCTATATGGTAGCTTGGGGTTACCTTGTTTTTCCCAAAGGGTATGACTATACATTTTTTGGCGTTTAAGTTCAGGCCATGGCTCTGGCACCAGCTATCTGTTTCCGTGAGTCCCTTCTGAAGGATAGCCGTGTCAGATGCACTTTCCACTATGGCGCCCAGTTTGCAGTCATCTGCAAACTTTGTCAGCCAAAGTCCTCCCATGTTGGCCTGTACTTCTGAGAAGTAGATGCCGAACAATAGATGACTGCAAGCTGGTCTCTGTCATCAATTCCCCTAGTGACATGGACATCCTCCAAGAGGGTCTCACCCAGAAACATGGCTTCCAGCTGAATACAAAAAAAGTGTCATCATCCCCTTTGTGGAGAGTGATGTCCCCACAAATTATCACATTAATAGCAACGTCCTAAGCATGCAGTTATTTGTAAGGGATTTGAGCACCCAGATTTTTAGCAACCTGAATTTTGACCAGCATGTTGCTTCCATTGTACAGAAAGCTTTCTACATGGCCCACCTCATAAATAAGGGTATCTCATTCAGAGACAAAGAAGGTCATAACATCCCTGTATTCTTCCCTTATAAGGCCCATTATTGAGTACAACACCCCATTCGGCATGTACCTTGCAGAGCACGTGCAGCAGGTGGAGAGACCACAGAGGTTCCTCACCAGTAGAATCCAGGGCCTCAAAAATCTACCATACATAGATAGGCTGAAAGCCGTATCCCTGTACTCTGTTTCATACAGACTCTTCAGAGGTGACCTCTGTCTGGCATGCAAGGGTGATCTTCGACCCTGCCTTGATGGGACTGCTGCATATCCGCAAGTCAAGCTGCACTCATGTAACCTAAACAAGCTACCTCAACCTGGTCTGTGACATCAATAGAACTTGTTGGCGGGACAGAATTGTGCCCCAGAGACTCTCCCATCTGTGGAATAGACTCTCTCGCCACGTCAAGCAGAGTACCTCTTTACTCCTTTTTAAGCGCAACCTGGATAGCTGGATGGGAAATAGAAAATACATCCCTGGGATTCCATCCGTGTCCCTGCTGGACGGGGGCATCGGGTGCTCTGTCTGTATATGGGCTACAGTCGTGGCTAAGCTTATAAGGGCCTCAGGGCCAATAGCCTAGTAACTTCCTATGATTCTATGAGTCTGTTTACAAGTGGGAAGAATATGCATTTGGGCAGCCTGAGCAGGACCATACTGCAAGCATGACAATTTTTATGGCATAGTATGCAGTTATTGAAAGCCAGTTTTTTCAAAAGTGTGAATGTGATATATATATATATATATATATATATATATATATATATATATATATATATATGGACACACACATATATATATATATATATATATATATATATATATATATATTATATATATATAAATACACACACACACACACATATATATATATATATATATATATATATATATATATATATATATATAATATATATATAAACATACACACACACATATATATATATATATATATATATCTGTGTGTATATAGTCTGCACTGCTTGACTGATGCCAGGTATATGCCTGAGATAACCTGGAAGATATGGATTTTCATACCCTGCATATCAGAATGTGACTCCTAACTTAGTTAAGGAGTCCATCAGTAGCATTAATCAAATGAGGCTGCTATGGTAATAGTGCGTCTCTGAAGCACGGTTTACAGTCATTTTGCTTGCTGTGTAAGACATTCGTGATCAATACTCAAATGTGTGATAGTGTGTGATGCATATATTTTGTATTTAAAAATAACTGGTATCTTGGGGGTTGTTTCTTACCCTGATACTACAGATTCAGAATTAGTAAATGTAAGTGGCAAGAGTGTGCAGTGTCTGCGTCACAACCACCCCCAAAAAATGTTTGCAAAGGGATTTTTGTTGTTTCATATACAGTGTTTTAGGAAATATCACTCTTGTGGTCACACTTATGATTAGTGATCACATTACAGTTGCATTTCTTTCACGAAGACATCTGAATGCTGGTGCAGGCTTTCTTGTTATTGCTGTAGCACATGTTTTGTTGTTTTCCCTGGCTGCAGCTAACTGAGGCAAGTCCTGAGCTATTAGGGATCCTCCATTGCTAAGTTACTGAATTATGTAGCACCTCTGTCCTCCTCCTGCCTACACACCCACTTTTTCCTAACATATTCCTAAAGCACACCTCACTATCTCACCTAGAGCACTTGACCTTACTTTTTGTCTCACCTTTTCTCTATCCCATTTTTCTACTGTTTTGAGCTTTTTTCTTAAAATTCCTACCAATTCTGTTTGTTTTGATAGCAATTGCATAGTCAAGATAGTCAGTTTAAGACCAGCACAAACTGAGCTGTTTGTAGGTTAAGAACATTAACTCACTGGCATACGGCAGCATGTGGTAGAATCCACAGTTATTGGCTTTTAATTTTTTTTTATCCCTGCTACTACCTACTCATCATCTGTCCCTTGTCATTTAGATGACCAAATAATTCCCTCCTCATAGAGGGGAAGAATTAGCAGAGAGGGCCATCATAAAGGCAACCATCTGGGTGGGTTGAGAATTTCTATTTATGACCCAACATCTCAGCACACCTGGCTGAGCAGAGGAAAGGGCGTGTAGTGGGATGCCTGCATTGATCTTCCCCCATTTCTGCAAGGAATGTTGCCAGAAAGTAGCCCTGCCCACCAACTGTGAGACACTGGAAGTGGTCCCTGTAATCTCCACTAGGGAAATCACACTTCTCCCTCTGCTACTGAGCACCTGCACCAGTCCATTCCCCCCAGTGAGAGAGAACAGGTCATGCTCCTTCACTCCTCTAAATCCCTGCTTGACTGCACCAGTGCTGGGTCCACTAATCAGACCCTGATTGCCTGGGTCTCTGCACCACAGTTCTGGCAGCATTTTCTTTTTTGATATATGAACAGCTGATATCCATTTCATTTACAGTCAGCACTTAACCCAATGTTATACCAACCTTTTTGGTCATATTATTATCAACTGTTGATGCTATCTTTATGGCCGGTATTAGCTTCCTTACTACTAGTTGAGTAACCCTTGGTGTAAGAGTACCCAGTCCAGATAAGTTTTCCTTAGAGTTAGACCAATATGCTCCCACACCATCAGTTCCATCCACTTTCTATCATTGTCTTCCTTCAAAAGATCCTTGTCCTCCTCTGAAAAAGCATGCAAGAAGAGGAGGACAAAATATTTCCTGTTAAGTCTCATCACACTGAACTGGAACCTCAATACAAGGGTGTGTCAGTCAGTTTTTTAGTGCTTTTACTATAGTCCTCATGCATGTTAAACATCTAACCACTGCTGCAGCCATGTTTATTTGTTCCCTGGAGTGGAGTAAGTGCAGCTCATGGCAGTGCTGTCATTCAAACAGCAATGAAGGATTTTCAGTTTTCAAGTTTTAATCCCATATGTGGTGGCTAATGTACACACTCACAGACATGAGGGGCTTACTCTTCCTTTCACTATTACTGCATGAAGGCTATCAAGTGTGACTTGTCAGAGCCAAGGGAATGTCCCTGGTGCATATGCTGCATAAGAATGCAAAAAGCTCAGCGATGTCCAATGAACTCTTCCAAGGCCCTTCGAACTGGTAAAATCCTTTTATTGGAAAACGAACAACACAATAAGGTGAACAAACATCAATTCCTCAAGCACTTTCGCCTGTGTAAATCCCAGGTTTTTTCAAGATAAAACAGCAGGGTAGTGAACTCCCTTTAAATAGGGCAGTTCATTAGCAATTAGTAAAATTAATCAATTTAGTTAAGATACCTTAATGGTACTTAATTGTAGGATTTTATACAAAGAATTTAAGCATAGTTATCAGCAATTCTTTTTAAAAAATTACAACCAGGTAAAAACACAGTAAAAATACGAAAAATACATATGGTGCACGATAACATTTCAGCATTTGTTAACTATGCAAGAGCTAACCTATATTAATTGTTTTCAATCCTTTCTTTGTAAAATCTTTGTAATAAATCCCCCATATTTGAAAATATTATTAATATGTCATGCAAATATAGTCCCAGTGACATGAACTGACTGAGTGTCTTTATTCTCCGACTCCAGACACACAAATAACTACATGGAATATATAAAATGTAAAATATAACATGTTCTTATATGCACTATGTGTAAATAAATTAATATAGATATTTTAAAATGTTAATAACCTTAATAAATATGATAAATATAATAAATACAATAAATATAATAATAATAAATACCCTACCATATCTGTTTAAAATGATACAGTACCATGATTATAATAAAATGCACACTTGTAATGGAATGTGCAGTAGGAATGCAAGTTATCTAAGGCCTTTTGTGCTAGTGAACCTAGTGTTTCGTTTGGTATGTCCATACTTATCTTTTTTTGTTAAAAATAACATACCTATAACCTCTAAAATCAGTAATGCTTTTTAAAAATCAGTAATGTTTGTAAAAGACTGTACAACTCACATCAACCTGACCAATATTAGTTATGTACATTATTCCTATAATTTTGCTCGTCTCAATTTTAATAGACTACTGATACTTATAGCATCATTTAAACCTGGTGGTTTGGTTGCGTTTAGTCTGAGTTGCCATATTAATTCTTTGTACTCAACAGTGGCCTCCCAGTCACCACCTCTGGGGTTCAGGGGAACTTGTTCTAAAACAAAAAATTTTAAAGTCATCCCCGGGCATACTGTTTGGTGTCTGTAAAAGGCGTTGGACTCCTCCTTTTTCTGAATGTCGTAGAGGTGCTCGTATATCCTTCTACGCAGCGTCCTCTCAGTTTTTCCAATGTAAAAACTATCACAAACCTGACACAGACCTATATAAACTATACCTTTGGATGCACAATTATAGTGCAAATCCGATTTGACCCTGAACTTTCTTGATTTAATATATAGAGAACCTGTATTCACAATATGTGCACATTGTTTACAAGCGTTGCATTTGAAGGTACCCGTTATTATACTTTTGGTATGTTTTATTTGCTGCCTTTGTCTCTCAAACATATTTTTAAGATTCATGTTTCTTGCGTTAACAAATGCTGGTTGAATGGGTAGCCATTTATTTAATGTACACACAGACATGAGGGGCTTACTCTTCCTTTCACTATTACTGCATGAAGGCTATCAAGTGTGACTTGTCAGAGCCAAGGGAATGTCCCTGGTGCATATGCTGCATGTCATATATCTGTTTGATCAGTTGGCACTACAGGAGGCCAGACTACTTCCCTAACCCTAAAATGAGTGAGGAGTTTTTTTTTTTTTGCACATACCATTTTCTCAGTACCTCATTGATCCATTGAACTGCTCTCTGTCCACTGCTCTATATAGTCCATTCATTTCTTCAGGAGGTGATAACAGAACTGCTACTCTTTGAGGCTTTGGAATTTTGTGACTTTAAGGCCCTAACCCTTCTGCTCAAAATAATTCATTGTGCAGTGGGCATAATTAAGGATGTGTCAGTTTCTTTTGTGGGTGATGTAACATCTGCAGGCTAATCTACACCTCCCGAAACCAGCATGTGTACTGGATCTCTGATCTCCACTAGAAGTTTTACAGTGGGAACAATTGCCCAGGCATGCACATCATCCCACCTGTAGAGAGGTGAGCCAGCAAACCAGCATCACTGCCCCCCCCCCCCCAATTCAGCTACAGCAGGTATCCAATTTATTCTTTGAGCTGTAGTCACGGGTCATAGTCAGAGGCTTATCCCTCTACTCTGCACTACTCTAACAGAGCTGACTAGGGTGACACATTTTTTGTCTTTCATGAACATGCTCCCTCATCTGCTCACCCAGCACCCAGATCTTTAGTCCCGGCTTTGATAATCAGTGATTAACCGACTCCCTTATCTTTGTGATAGTCCTTTGTTTGGCATTGTGCTTAGAGTGATGAACATTAGAATCCAATATGAATCCTAGCTTCCAGAAATCTTGCTTCACAATTGCCCAGTCACAAGACGACGTAAATTACAGTTGGACTACACCCATTCTCCGACTGTGTCATTTCAACCAGATCATTTTATGAGCGAGTGTGACAAAAAGTGTTTGCATTTGGTAGCCCAGTCCCCATCTTCCCACACACACCAACATTCCCAAATGTTACTGTTATCACTGTGAGGTCACTGGTCAAAGAAAGGGTGGTCACTGACAATGCAGTGTAATGTTTGTCTCGCTCTTTATTTAAAGTGCACTAACATTGGACCACCAGGAACTTGCTAATATAAATATCACTCTAAAAAGTATGCAGGTAGCAAAACTTGAGCAAATGCCATCTGAAATCAGCACACTTAGACGAATATATATTGAGCTGAGAGATAAAGTTAATTGAAAGAAAGCCTTGAGGAGATAATGTGATTACTCCAGTGTTGTCCCTTTTCCTGCAGAGAATCTACAACAGGCAAGTAAGAGTCACAGGTGAGATTTTCTGGGTCAGTGATGGCGAACCTGTCAGACGTGTGTCAGAAGTGACATATACCACAACATTCTGGGTGACATGATAGCGATCACCAACACCAGAGTTACCACAGACACTGCTTTTGCATTCATTGCTCATGTGAAGTGCACTGAATTTTTTTGTGCCAGGAGTTTTTGACACTCCAAATCCAAAAGGTTTGCCATCACTGTTTTGGATTATTCTGCATCTTGCAGTTACTTTTAAGAGACATGCATTTAAGTTCTTGGTTCTAGAGTTACTTAGTCCTAACATAAGAGCTGGTGATTTTTAGAATTTTACTGAAATGAGGGAACAGAAGTTGATTATCTATCTAAATGCAGATAAACACCCAGGTATTAATGAGAGTTTCTCTTAAACCAGTGCTGAAGGCACGGCCATTCTAACATTAGTCTTCTTCAGCATATACTCTTTTTCAGGTAATTTTACTTCAAAGCAGCTGATTGGTTGCCTTGATTGTTAAATTTGTTCAGCTGTAGCACTGTTTAATAGGTCTGAAGAAGCAGTCTGAGGACTGTGAAACCGCTTACCTTGTATTTTTGGTTGCTTTGTTGTTTTTTATTAAAAGTTTTGGTTTTATTTGAGCCGTGGTGATTGTCCTTTCTCTTTATTATAATTTCATGTACATTGTTGTTAGAATGATCTTTAACAGGCTGTTGGACTTTTTTTTTCTCTGGAAGGGGAACGTACCCTACTGTTTTCAATCAGTGTCATTGGATCTTTTACATCCACCTGAACTACCACCAACTCACATAGATGGGATATTGATCTAATGTCTCATCCAAATGATAACGGAGTAAAAGCAAAGTGGTTTCTTCCGTTTTGGATTGGAAATAGTTATTTCCAGCTCAAGACTGTGTTCTTTGGCCTCGCATCTAGTCCTGTTTTCAAAAAAGAATGTGGAAGTTTTTGCTGGTAGTTGCTACCTTTGCTTATAAAGGAATATGAGCGTTTCGTCTCTTGATGACTGGTTTCTAGTTGTGTCAGTGCATCAGAAACTGTTTTGAATGTGGTACTCTCTAAAATAGCGCTTTGCGTCTCCAAGAATCATGGATAAACACAAAAAAAAAAATCTCAGCTAATGCCCAGCCATCACTTTATCGTCATTGTGATCAGGGTAAATTCTAAGATCTTTATTTATCTTTAAAATCTTTTTGGAATTCTTGTGACTGTTTCCCTTTGTTTCTTAGGATGGTGACGTCCCTCCTGTTCATATGTGTTTCGAAGCATGTGTCAGACTATGTTAATGTTTCTCCTTGCCATAGTATATATCTGAGTCCTTCAGGTGATGCTAGGGATCATGGTGAAGCAGGTAATAGACCATTACCTCTTCCATCAGGATCTAGAAAGTTTAGAGAAAGGATTTCGACTATGGTTGGCCTACTAGTCTTATATTCAAATAAATATTTTAGAAACTGGTGTGGGTCTTGGACTACAGGCTTTGAGTGAGGGACTTAAGTCCTTTACTATGCATCTTGACTGACGATATGTTAGTATTTTTGAAGGTCTTGTTTTTATCGGTAAACAGGAAGAAGACTCTCTCATACATACTTTGTTGAGATGACATGCATCTCTGGGTTTGGGCTCTGTTGGAGGAATTCTTCCTTATAACATTTTGTATTGTGTGGAAATTGAATTGCCTGACAGACATATTTAGCAGGATGCTTTTAACCCATCATTAGTTGTCTCTGATTCTGTTCCTTCTGTCTTTCAAGAATGGGAGAAGCCATTGTACAACCTCTTTATCTCTCATATAGATGCAAAGTGCAGCCATTATGTATTTATTTATTTTTACCCTGAAAAGAGATTTATTTCCTATAGATGCCTTGGTAGCCCTATGGCTGAAGTACCTTTTAATATTTTCCTTTTGTTCCACTCATTCTGAGGCATTTGGACATGTGTCTGAGTACACCTCTGATTCTGATAGTTCCATATTTGCTGAGACAGCCATGGTTTCTCCTGTTTCAAGAGCTTCTGCTTTGCGCTGTCAGCATTTTCTGCCTGCTGTAAGGTCACTGATTCATCCTTAAGGGATCGTTCATGCTTCTTTCTGCATCAGCATTCACGCAGAGCGACTGAGTAAGGATTTCATGATAACGGAGACTGGCATCTTTGTATTGAAGGTCTGTTTCTGTCTTCAGACCCTCTTGTGAGGATATTGTATATTATCTGTGCTAGCATGACTGGCTAAAGTCTTTGTAAATAACTGTAAGTAATTGTGGGTTATCCTGTGTTGCATATGCCAGCATGACTAGCTGTGGTGTTGTAAATAAGTTTGTCTTTAGGTTGTCACTCTGATTTGTGCAAGATGTTTGTATGTCAGTTTTCTGGCTAACCAAATGTACATGTTCTTTTTAAAGAGAATTCTGAATGCATGTTATGCCAGTGTCAGCTGATCTAGATATGATGCCATTGTGTGCCAGGGCTTGAAGAATAGAATCTTCACCGCAGATGGCTGTTTACTTTTCAAAGTCTGATATGAGAGTATAATTCTCATGGCAGCCTCCTGTTACTTTTAGAAAAGATCTACTGTAAAAAGCAGATTGAGCAAGTTCAGTTATTGTTCAGTAGTTGTAGTAGCTGTTTAGCAGTAGTAGTCCAGTTGTTTCCAGGAGAGTTGTTATTCCAGTCACTGAGGACAGACAGCAGCCTGGAGTGTGGACGTAATTTCTCATCTTACTTTGCAGAAGTAAGAGTATAATCTTTCCTTGCTAAGTTATTTAGATTGGATAGGGACAGTTAATATTCAGATAGTCTGGGAACTACAGCTAGACAGAGGCTTTCTAAAATCAATGTGAGATGTATCCTACAGTATTATTTTCATATTTCCTGTGGGTGAAACTCTGATGTTTATTGGAATCAGTTATTCAGTATTTACATGTTTTAAATCCTTTTATTTATTAAGTGGTTACTACCTCTTGTGGTTGGTTATTTTTTTAATATCTTGAGAGTGTTTATGCTTATTGTGATAACACCAGGGCCACTCTATAAAGCCTTCCTGCTTAGGATACATGCTATCATTTGTTTCAATATCTATTTTACTCAATATAATTGAACACCCCTTTTGAAGGGTATTGTGGTATTTGACTGGTGACAGCCATTACCTTGTAATTTGGGCAAAAAAATACAGCAGGACAATCGGTGTTAGTTTTTCCCAAGAGTGTATGTGTGAATATTAGACATTTAAGAGTGAGTGCATCAGACACCTAGAACTGGGACACAGTGCTCTGCAGTAGTTAATGTAGAAATGTAATTGTAGTTAATGTGGAGACTCATTTTGGGACCTGGAGTGAAGCATGTAATACAGTCCCAGGTTTGGAAACTGTTGTACCCTTAGGGGAAATTGTGTATTTTTATCCCTACTTTTAGTGGCATCCCCTTACCAGAGACAGTGGTGAGGATTGAGACTCCTTAGTTACTGCCCCGGGGTAAAGAGGGCTTGTCACACCTCTGACAAATGTTTTGTTGATGATGATTTCTGATAAATAGAACATGATGTTCTTCATCTCACATTGCTGCAGTCATAACCTGTGGGTAGTCCGCTGTCCTCGGTCGGCCCGAATCCCAAAGTATTAGGCTGGCGTCGGTCATGGTCGCTTAGATCTGACGTCAGTACGCCTTGGTACTAAAGCGCATGACCGACGTCATATCCCCAGTCTTTCTTGCCGCATGGTCCGAAGCAGAAGCAGCGTTTGCAAGTGCCGTCGGCCCTGAAATTTTCGTATTCTGAGTTTCAGACCGAAACCAAGTTGGGCTAAGTACCCCGTTGGGGAATATTTTTGTCTTTTCTTGCCTCAGTTTAATCCGGATGTCAGAAAAAGTGAATAATTGTATTTCTTGTGGGAAACAGATACCTCATAGTGATTACCACTCTCTCTGTATTCCTTGCTTGGGGCCTGAGCACGACGTAGTCGGGTGTCACTTTGTGCTAAATTTAATAAGCGCACCATTAAACATAGGTTAGATTGTGCTAGGCTTGTCTTCGGTAAGCGGTGTAATTATAAAATGCCGTCGGATCCTCCGACGCCCGCTACCGCTAAGAAGTGTAAGGAGAAATCGGTAAAATCTAAACAGGATGAGTCGTCCGTCCCGGACGCCGGTTCTTTAGAAACCACGGTGGAATCTGTGGATCCAGCCGAGGTTTCAGTTGAGTCTCAGGGGGAACCTTTAATTTTGCAAGATGTGGCCTCTCAGGAGTCGGGTCAGGCTGAGGGGGCCTCTCAGGTTGCTGTAATCCCTTCTTTACATAAGGTGGTTAGGCCTTCTCCCTCTGTCTCTAAGGTACCTTCCAAGGCCAGGCCTGGTTTGTCTTCCTCTGGCGTCAGTCCTACTTCTGCAGGTTCTGTACCTAAAAAACACATGCTTAAAATGGCAGAAGATTTGATTTCCTTGATCAGAGGTTCTATGCCCCCTCCAGATAAGAGGCCTAGGGTGGAGCCAGAGGTGGAAGGATTGGAACACTCTTCAGATTACTCAGAGTCTTCGGCTGAAGACATTCAGGATTTTCCCCCTTATTCTGATTCAGACACAGAGGATTCTAGTCCTTCTGCTTCCAACCTGAGGATTTTTCTTTTTCAGAAACCCTGCATTCTATGAGAGAACATTTTAAATGGGAAGGTCAGGATTTCTCAGATTCCCGTAAGAGGCTTAGGGAATTCCTATTTTTGCCACAGCATAGGCCCTTGGCTATACCTCCTGTTTTGGATGTTGTGCAGGATGTTTTCTCTGAGGCTTCCCTTAATCCCAGACTCTTTGCCTCCTGCCCCGGTTAAGCCAGATAGGTATTACAGAGTGCCAGAGGCTCATAAATATTTGTATAAGAGCCCTAGGGCTGACCCAGAAACTATTAGCCAGGGACCTAAGGGTGTCAGGGCTTCTGTTGTAAAGAATCCAGTTCCTATGGATAAAGACTCTAGAGCTTTGGATAGGTGGGGTAAAAAAGTGTATACCTCTTCCACTCTTGCAATGAGGGCTTTGAATTGCCAGTTTCATATGCTGAAGTACCAGAATTTTCTCCTTGATCAGTTGAAATCTAAGGTAGATGCTTTAGCAGAGGGCATAGAGTGTAAAGAATTACAGGATTTGGTTCATGCCTCTGATCAGGTGGGTAAGCATTCTTTGCAGTGTGGTTTTGATGCTTTACAGGCCTCTTCCAGGGTGGCTGCCACTGGATCAGTTATTCGTAGGCACGCCTGGCTTAAGGATCAGAACTTGTCAGAGCATGTTAAAGCTCGTATTTTGGATGCTCCCCTGCAGTCTGAAGTTTTGTTTGGTTCTCCTGTGGTGTCAGTCTTGAAGAAAATGGAAGACAAAGCTAAGTCTATGCAGACTGTTAAGGATTTTTTGCAGGTGCAGCCCCCTAAGTTTAGCAGGAATTGGCCTACTAAGGGATGGGCTTACCCTTCTTCTGATTTACAGTCTAGGGGTAGATCTAGACGTGGTAGGGGCAGAGCTCATGCACAGGGTTCTTTAGGCCTAGGACGTGGAGTTCCCCTGCACAGTCTACAGGTGAGGGCAGGGGCCAGTCCTTTCGTAAACAGACACAATGACCTGCATCTTCAGCTGCCCGATCCTTCCTGTCAGGCAGCTCCTCTGGGAGGAAAGTTGGCACTTTTCAGGCAAAATTGGCTTTTAGTCACCCAGGACAAATGGGTGCTGGACATCATAAACCGAGGTTACAAGTTTTATTTCCACACATTGCCCCCTTTCAAAGGCATGCCAGACGTTCCTCCTCAGCAAAAGGTGGAGGCTCACAAACAGATTTCTTTACTTCTACAAATGGGGGCTATCCAGCAGGTCCCTCCGTCAGAAGTGGGCCTAGGATTTTATTCTCGCCTGTTTCTTGTACCAAAGAAAGGAAACACTTGGAGGCCAATTCTGGATTTGTCTATTCTCAACACTTACCTAGACATTCCAAAATTCAAAATGTTGACTTTGCAACAACTTCTGCCTCTGCTAGGCAAATATCACTGGATGGTAACTCTGGATCTCAAGGAGGCTTATCTTCATATTCCTATCAGGCCCAGCTGCAGGAGATTCCTGCGTTTTCGGGCTGGGACTTTACATTATCAGTTCTCTGCATTGCCCTTTGGCTTATCTACTGCGCCCAGAGTGTTCACAAAAGTTCTGGCTCCAGTGATAGCCTTCTTAAGGTTAAGAGGAATACAAATTTATCCTTATTTGGACGATTGCCTGATTCTTGCTCAAGACAAAGACAAGCTACTTCACCATCTTCAGTATGTTATGGCAGTGTTAAGGTGCCTAGGGTATTCTGTGAACGAAATAAAGTCCAGTCTAGTACCCTCTCAGGACATGTGCTTTCTGGGTGTAAGACTGAATACAGCCTCTCAGATGGCGTTTTTGACCCCGGACAAGCAAAGAAATCTTACCCTTTACTTCCAACAATTGTCTCTCCTGTCCAGGCTGACTGCAAGGACAGTCCTTCAAGCCTTGGGGTTCACGGCATCTTGTATTCTGGTGCTTCCCAATGCCAAACTGCATATGAGGAAGTTACAATGGTATCTCAAAAGTGTATGGACTCAACACTGCCACGATTTGGACACTGCCATTCAGATAATACCTTGCATTCAAAAGGAATTTTTGTGGTGGGCTCAGGAATGTCACCTAAACAAGGGACTGTCTGTGACCCGACCAGAGGCGAGTCAGATCTTAACGACAGATGCCTCAGACGAGGCTTGGGGAGCACACCTCAATGGAAAATGGGTTCAAGACACGTGGCCTGCCAGACTTCAACATTTGCATATCAACATGAAGGAGATGTTAGCAGTCCAATTTGCATTGATGGCTTTCAAGGATCTACTTCAACCAGGACACGTGTTGATTCAAACAGACAACACAACTGTCATGCGGTACATCAACAAGCAAGGGGGAACCCATTCGTACCCTCTTTGCAGACAAGCTATGATTTTGTGGGAGACTGCTCTCAGTTTGCACCTCACTCTTCAGGCAAGGTTTCTGCCAGGAGCACAGAACTCCTTAGCGGATGTTTTGAGCAGACAGATGGTGGATCCCCACGAGTGGAAATTGGATCCTCAGGTATTTCGACAGTTGACAGTGCTTTGGGGGACTCCAGACATAGATCTGTTCGCTTCCCCACTAAATTTCCAGCTGCCAAAGTTTTGCACAAAGCTGTTTCATCCGAAAGCTTGGAAAGTGGATGCTCTATCTTTCAGTTGGAACAATCTTCACGTCTATGCCTTTCCTCCTCTGCCTCTCCTTCCCAAGGTGCTCTTGAAGGTCAGACAGGACAAGCCCTCCATGATTCTAATAGCTCCAGATTGGCCACGTCAGCACTGGTACCCTCTGCTGAGGAGTTTAGTACGGGAGCCTCCTTGGCCTTTGCCATCAGTTCCACACCTTTTGTCTCAGGCAGGCAATCATTTCCTCAATGTGAGGATACAGTCCCTGCATCTGACAGCCTGGCATATTTGGTTCTAGACCCTGGAGGGTCGCAGCTTCCTCAACAAGTTTTGGATGTTATTTTGGAGGCCAGACGGCCTAGTACAAGGAAAGTTTATGCTGATAAATGGAGGAGATTTTTTCTTTGGAGCCAAGCAAAGAGCTTTGATGTTTCAGTACCTAATTTGAGTGTTTCTCTTCAGTATCTTACAGAATTACTAGACAAAGGTTTGTCTTTCTCCTCTGTAAAAGTTCATGCTGCAGCCATTTCTGCTCACTATGATTGTGACCCACCTTTATTCTCTCATCCTTTGTTTAAGCAATTTCTTAGAGGGGCAAAGAACATAAGACCCCCACGTAGAGCTCCTACTCCTTCCTGGGATCTCAATTTTGTGTTGGAAAAACTCACTTTACCTCCTTTTGAACCTGCAGCTACATCTGAGTTGAAGTTTTTGTCTTGGAAGACTGCTTTTTTGTTGGCCATTATGTCTGCTAGAAGGGTATCTGAATTACAGGCTCTAATGGCAGTTGAGCCCTTCCTGATTTTTCATAAGGATAGGGTATCCTTACGTACTAACCCTACTTTTATGCCTAAAGTTGTTTCAAATGTGGCCTTGAACCAATCTATTCATTTGCCTACATTTTATGCTGATCCCCAAAATAAAGGGGAAAAAATTTTGCATTCTTTGGATATTCACAGGCAGTTGCGTTATTATTTGAGCAGAACTAAAGGGTTCAGACAGTCTCAACAGTTGTTTGTTTCTTTTGCTTTGGGATCTCAGGGGAAACCTGTTTCTAAGCAAACTATTTCTAAGTGGATTGGCCATTGCATTGCTTTTTTTTTCGCTGTATTTTCTACTACACTAAAATGTATGCATTGTTGCTTAAATGTTTAACCTTGTTTTAATTGTGGAGCTTTTCTCCCCGGGCCTCCACTGAAAATGGAAATTATCCAGCTGGACTAGCCCGGTCAACAAATGTAAAATAAAAATAAATACATTTTTGTTATTCTCATCATGGTAAGGAGATTCCGGCTGGAATCAGACCTCATTCCACTAGGGCTACTGCCACTTCTACTGCTTTTTTAAGGGGTGTAGCTACTAAAGATATCTTGGAGGCAGCTACTTGGAGTTCAGTGCACACTTTTTCTAAACATTACCATCTCCCTCTTTATTCCAAATCTAGGGCTGGGTTTGCCACTGCAGTTTTACAGGGCATGTTAGCAGCTCCCAATGCTTTATAATTTTGCCATCCTCCCTTTACCTTTGCTTTGGGATTCTACCCACAGGTTATGACTGCAACAATGTGAGATGAACATAGTACAGTTTTGTACCTACCATAAATGTAGATGTTCGAAGATCCACATTGCTGCAGTCCAATTTACCCTCCCTCCTTCCCCTCTGTAGTTTGGGGTGGTGGTGTGTTTTGGGTTGTAAATATTGTTTTTTGGTTATGGCCTTTCTTTTTAGGGCCTTCCGACATCTGGGGCAAGAAAGACTGGGGATATGACGTCGGTCATGCGCTTTAGTACCAAGGCGTACTGACGTCAGATCTAAGCGACCATGACCGACGCCAGCCTAATACTTTGGGATTCGGGCCGACCGAGGACAGCGGACTACCCACAGGTTATGACTGCAGCAATGTGGATCTTCGAACATCTACATTTATGGTAGGTACAAAACTGTACTTTTTTTCCTAGGCAGCACGGGAACAAAAATATTCTTGTTCTCCACTCTCAGCTTTGATGAGAAATGTTCATTGTATACCTTAGCCTTTGTCCTGTCAAGGCTCATTTAGTGCCAGTTGCCATTATCCATGCTGGTAAAGAGAAGCCCACACTGGCATCTTGTAGAATTTGTTAAGCCCTGACTGAGGCAGTTAGTTGTTTGAGGCATTATCGTTTTCTCGTCTGTATTAGCTTTTCCCCAGTACAGAACATCCTTGCGTACCTATCCTCCATTTTTCCTCAAGGTGACTGAGATCCATATAAATTAGTTCTGTGAGTTCCTGTATTTTGTACATGCTTTGAATCCTACTGAATATATTCTTCATACCGTGGGCATTCATTGACAAGTAGTAGGACAGCTTCTATTGGGAAAAATAAACACGTCTTTCTTCTTTAAAAAGTATATATGTAGTTGTCTAAATTAGAGTAAAAATGTCAGGTATGACTAGATGTTATTTGTGCTGCATCAACTTGGCCTGCTGTGCTTGCTTTTTCAAAGTACTGTAAGTTGCAGTTATTTCCCATTGTAGTTACTTTTTATTTTTATTTATGTATTTATCCTTTAGTGACTGAAAGTCTGACTGAGCCTGGCCCATTTTCAGTAGAAGCCTAGGGAGAAAAACTCCACAACAGATTCAAATTTATGTAAACAATAGTTGATGAGTAATTATATACAGTTCGAGAATAGCCCCACAACAGAGTAAATATTTTAAAATGTATTGATGAGTAATTATATACAAGGGGTAAAAAAAACCCCACACAAATATTTTACAATGAATTGGTGAGAAATGCTCCACAAACGCGCACAAAACCATTTTACAATAGCCAATAAGTAACTGCATACAAGGGGAGGAAAGCCCCGCAACAGGTAACTCTACAGTAGATTGAGGTATACCATATACCTTGTATACAAGGGGATAAGAGCACAAACAACAGAAGGAAAGTGAACTGGTCATAGGACCCCTTTCAGCCATGACCACTATGGGCAAATGATGAAGAAAACATTATTTTTTATCTTGCCATGATTTACTACACCTCCCAAAGCTGCCTGCAGCCAAATAAGTACTCCTTCCTAATTTTATTTTTTTTTACTCTTGTCTGCCCTCATGGGGGCAGACATCGTGATTCCTTTGGAAAGCTAAATCTGTCTCATAATGCACAGACTGAGAACAAATAGCCCTACCATTTGTTGTCAGACTAGACTTCCATTCACTTAGAATGGAACACCTGAAAAAAACTGCCAAGTTTGAGAGTCTGCAGCTCATGTGGCATTGACTGGTATGCGCTGAGTTTTACAAATGTTGTTCCTACTGATGTACTACACATTCTCTGAAAGAAACTTGCAAAAGTGTCAACAAATTACTGAGATAAAAAAGACTTTTCACAAGGAGCAGTTTTGCAAGTTTCAGTTCCTGGCCAGGTCACTCCTCCCATCTCCCCTCCATCAGTGGGCTACAGTCTCACATTTCCAGCTTTACTAGATTCAACTATTTAGTCAGCTTTGCATGACAATAGACATAAAAAAAAATCACAGCCTGGTGTGCCACTAAATCTGTTCCATTGTATGTCTCTATGCCTCTTCACTTCTGAATAGCATTTCCCAGGAATAAAAAAAAAAAAAAAAAAAAAAGCAAATGCATCAGTCCAGAATTTAGGCCAGTCTGTCCATTTAAAATGTGCACAGTAAAATATTCAACTTATAATGCATTTTGGCTGCTGACATGGTTATCTTTACATAGTTATTCTCTTATAGTATAACCTGAACTTATGGTATTTAATGATAAATTTTACAACAGTTCTCAGTTTCTTAACAATGACCTCCCAAGCCTCTGATGTGACCTAGTACTTTTTCTTACTATTGCTTTATCTAGTTTGTCTTAGTTGTATACCTGTAGCATGTCTCTCATCCTCTCAGCAACAGACTCCTGGAGAAAACTTCCAAAGCAGATACTTGTATTGAAAGAGTAGCAGCTGCTGTAGCAGTGAAACTACACTCCAAAACAATGCACTCAAACATAGTACTGACAAACACGGGAATGTATATGTCTGAATCAAGCAGTGATGAAATTGCTAGGGACTTCACTGAGCACAATTTTACTCTTAATCTCTCCATTTCATAATCCATAACATTCGCACCACACTTACAAAGGCACACCTCCACCTTCCTCAAACACAGCTACCCACACCCACACAACATACCAGTCAAATTTAAAGCTTTTCCCACCTCTCTGCAAAACACTGCTGTAATGGCTTTGGCAAACAAATTAAAATGATTGATGGGTGTTTGTTCAATACTCCCATCCATATCTCTCAACAGTACAGATGTTTGCAGAAAGTCCAGATTTTTGTCTGTTTTTCATAAAATTGCAGTTTTCTGTCAAATCACTGGCAAATCATTGAACACTGAAGTCAGAAAGTTGACAGGCATTTGATTTTCAGACTTCATACCCTTAAGAAAATTCACTCTAATGCAAAACCTGTTTATCAACTTTTTAAGTTTGTAAGTGCAATATTTATAAATTGTCCCATTTTTGGGCCTTTGTCCCCTATTATTTATGGTCTTGTCCAGATTTCTTGTTCTATAATGTTGAGAGTTTTGCTGCCATCCCTTCCTACTGGAGCCAGTCCACTGCACTTGCACAAGTGTCCCCCTCAGCAGGGCAGCAAGCGGGTATCAGTGCAGATTTGCTTTATAGTTCTTTTACATCACACACACACACACACACACACAGTAAATGTTGTTGTCCATGTTATTTCTTCTTTTCCTTGGTTTCGTTTCTCTTACTTGTAATGTTTTTACTCTTTTTTTCTCTTGCTTCCCATATCTACCCTAATTATTACTTCTAACAAATACTTTTTCTCACTCTTTCTTCTCTTCCCCTCCCCCTCCTCCACTCTATCCACTATTTGAACTTTTCCACTCTGACATTTGCTTTATGGGTAAATAATGAACTGTCACTCTTATGTCAGCACATTTCAATGCTACATGATATTGTATTTAGTCTAATAATAGGTTCTTAGGTAGGTACTAGGCTATCGGCCTAAGGGCCTAAGTAAGCTTAGCCAACAAGTTTCCCTGGCTTATGCCACCCAAGAAAGTTATTTTCCTGTGCCACTGTCGAGCAGAGCCACAGAAGTGATTCCCGGGGTATATTTTCCTATCTCCCATCCACTCAAAGATTTTTCTTGAAAAGTGCTAATGAGGAACTTTGCTTGACATAGATGGGTAACTTGTTCCAGAGTATGGGAAGTCTCTGGGACAGGAATCTATCTCTCCAGCATGTCCTGTTTATTGTGGTGGCAAGGTTTAGGTCCCTAGAGCGTGTAGCTCAGAGGAATTGGGATTTCTTTAGGTGTAGCATGTCCAACAGCTCTGGGTTTGACATAGCTTTATATGTTAGGCAGAAATCACCTCGGAGTAGGCGATATGCTACGGAGTAAAGCTGGAGTTTTTTAGATGGTCAGTGTAGGGCATCTGTTTGAGGCCAGTAATCCTCTTTGTGAGGTACTTTTGCGGCCTTTCCAGCTGCTGCAAATGTCTTGAGGTACATTCCAAAAGGGGCGTTGTACTCTATAATGGGTCTAATGAGTGTCAAGTAAAGGGGAACAATGACCTCTTTTTTTCCTGGATGATAACCCTTTTGTGATGAGGTGTGCCATGTAGAAGGACTTCCTGACTACTGTGGTGATGTGATTATCAAAGGAGAGACTGCTGTCATCCAGAAAAAAAAGAGGTCATTTTTCCCCTCTACTCATCACTGATTAGAACCATTATAGAGTACAACACCCCTTTTGGTATGTACCTCACTAGACATCTACACCAACTGGAAAGGCCACAGAAATAACTCACAAAGAGGATTACCGGCCTCAAACAGAAGCCCTACGCAGACCGTCTTAAAAAAACTCCAGCTTTACTCCGTCACATATCGCCTACTCAGAGGTGATCTCTGCCTAACATACAAAGCTATGTCAAACCCAGAGCTTTTGGGACATGCTCCACTTAAAGAAATCCCAATCCCTCCGAGTTACACGCTCTAGGGACCTAAACCTTGTCAACACAATAAACAGAACATGCTGGGGGGATAGATTCCTGCCCCAGAGACTTCCCATACTCTGGAATAAACTACCTATCTATATCAAACAAAGCTCTTCATTAGCACTCTTCAAGAAGAATCTTGATGATTGGATGGGAAATAGGAAATTCACCCCGGGGAACACCTCTGCGGTTCTGCTCGACAGTGGCACAGGAAAATAATTTTCTTGGGTGGTAAAAACCAGGGTACCTTTTTGGCTGGGATTGCATAAGCCCCAGGGCCGATAGCCTAGTACCTACCTATGAACCTATATGTTCCATGGCCTTGCAGACCAAGCTCATCAGGCTAATATGACGATAGTTCCCGGGATCAGTGGTGGCTCCCCCTTTGTGGAGTGGGATAATTGTTGTTGTGCACCATTCAGTGGGCACAAAGCCTGATGTGAGTCTATGATTGAACATGGTGCTTAGGTGGGGAGCCAGTTAGTGTAAAATGCAGCCTGGGATATTGTCCAGTCCCATGGATGCTGTTGTTCTTGGCTTTATAGAGTGCAGCTTTTACCTGTGTAGTTGTGATTACAGGGACTCTGCCATTGAGATTCTTGACACAGGTATAGAATGCTTCTTTTGCAACAGTTTCTTCCTTCTGTTGTACAGTTTGTTTATGTCAGGGGACCACCAGATTGGCTTCCTTTTTTTGGAGGAGAGCTTCTTGGTTCTGTTTGGGATAGCATGATCCATGCACTCATGTAAGTGCTTATAAAGTGCATTTGTGTAGGATTCAGCAGTCGTAACTGTATTGGCCATCTGCATGGGTGTCATGAAGTTCGCCACTTCTGTCTTAAGAAGCATGAAGTTGGCTATGGAGAAATTTTTTACCATGGTTTCCTTAATGTGGGGTGGGGGCAGGATGTGGATATCTAGGGTGATTAGCTTATGGTCTGATCTGACCAACAAGGAGTTGACTTTGGGTGTGGAACACCGGTTATTCATGTTGGTAATGACTAGTTCTAGGATATTGTTGCCCTTGGTCGGGGTGTGGATAAGTTGATCCAGGGCACTGGAATTTATTAATTCTAGAAAGCGTTGAGCAAAGGAATTGGTACATGAGTAGTTTTCCCAGTTAATGGTGGAGTAGTTGAAATCGTCCATTATTAGGGTGTTTGAACCCTAATATTTTCCAGTATATCAAGAAAAGAGGAGTGGGAATCCTGGGGCATGATGGGGGATCTGTAGCACGCTACAGTTTGGATTGCAGTTTTGCCCAGACTTAGTTGCACTTGGATAACCTCGGATGCATTATGCTGAGCAACTAGCCTGGAGGTGTGGATATCCTTAATGAATATGGGCACACCTCCGCCTTTGGTGTTCCGGTCCAGGTTACGTGGCCGAAAAGTGTGGTATGAGTTACAGCCTGGTAGTGCAGGTGTGCTCTTTGGAGCCTTGAACCAGGTCTCAGTCACTGCACGGGAATCGATGTTCTCCATTTTAAGGAGTGCCTTGAGTGAGTGCATTTTGAGATGTAGACTTATAGCACTGAGTAGCATTACCCTCAGTTTTTGCTTGCCTGTTCCTGTTACATTTGAAACTTGTCTAAAAAAGGCACTATAGGGACGGCAAGAGCCTTAGCCAGTATTAGGACTCCCATGGGCGACAGGTGCAGGCCATCCCTGGCAAAGCATCATGGTCTGTCGACCATGTCGTCCCAGGCAGACAGATACTGAATCCCCTTAGAATGACACCAGAAGCTTAGCCAATTGTTGAAGTCAATCATTTTGTCCTTGTACTGCGGTATCATTCTGGGCGATGGCAGAATGCTACTCAGGGTTAGGGTCATACCTCCCTGGGCTACAAGATCGGAGAGCTCTTCCATGTCTCTTTTCATGTAGTCCAGGTAGGCATGTCTCAGGTCATTTACACTAACATGGACAATGACATGGTTGTGGAGTGACCTGAGTACATGGGTTATGTGGCAGATCCTGGCACCGGACAGGCAGCTGACAGTAACCTTCTCCTTGTTTAGCCTGGTAAGTGGGACATCAGTGTGCCTGACTATAGAGTCACCCATGACTAGTGTGTTGGGTATGTTGTTTTGTCTAATATATTATATATGTTATAATATATATATATATATATTTGCCCATAATATCTGAATAAGTGAGTGGGATTTTCATGACAGCATCAAGGAAACATTTTCCTTCCTTCTGTGTTTTTTTTTTCTTAAGTTTGGATTTTTCTTGGCATATTGATTGATTTTCTTAGTATATATATTTTTTTATTTATTTTCCATTTGTTTACCAGGTTAGTCCGACTGGACACAAGATGACCGTTTTCAGCGGAGGCTGAGGGAGAAAAGCTCCAGATACATAGTAAACAATTACAAAAATAAAAATAAATTATACAAACATAGCTATTTTGTACAAAGAGCATAGAAAATATAAAAGGAGTAAAATCAGAGTTTTACAATTGATGCAGCATACACAGGGGTTAGAATATTGAGAAACAATTAAACAAGATTGGACTGCGGTGGTGGTGCTGCGGTAGCGTTGTCGCCTCACAGTTGGACATTGCCCGTTCGATTCTCAGTTAGAGCGTCTTCTGTGTGGCGACATGCGTGAATGGGCGTTCCTTCATTGAAGGTTGTACGTTAAGCCTGGCAAGCTAGCACGTAAAAATCTACTGCCAATCATTAGCGGACTGGAGTTCCATTGTGGCGACCCCTAATCGGGAAAAAGACAAAAGACAAACAAACATATACAACAAATATACAACTGCTTGAAGATAAATTCAAAAAGTAGTTTCCATAGACAAACAGGGTCATAAACTAGAAATCATAACTATATTGATATGATTTATATTGCATTTATCTTGTTTTAATGATGGTATGTGTGTATTATTGTATGTGTCATATGTGCACAAATATTTGTATTAATCTATGTATTTACAGTATATTGACAAAGTACTGGGTCACATCAGAGGCTTGGGAGGTCATTGCTAAGAAACTGAGAACTGTTGTAAAGCTTGGCATTGAATACAGTAAGTTCAGGTTATGCTATAAGAGAACTATGTAAAGATAACCATGTTAGCAGCCAGAATGCATTATAAACTGAATGCTTTACTGTGCACAATAAGAAATGGATAGATTGGCCCAAACTCTGGACTGATGTGTGTGCTTTTTTTTTTTTTTTTTTTTATTCCTAGGGAAATGCTATTCAGAAGTGAAGAGAGACATATAAGGGAACAGTTTTAGTAGCACATCAGGCTGTGATTTTTTGATGTCGATTGTCATGCAAAGCTGACAAAATAGTTGAATCTACCCGAGCTGGAAATGTGAGACTGTAGCCCACTGAAGGAGGGGAGATGGGAGGAGTAATTTGGCCAGGAACTGAAACTTGCAACACTGCTTCTTGTGAAAAGTCTTTTTTTTTCTCAGTAATCTGTTGACACTTTTACAAGTTTCTTTCAGGGAATGTGTAGTACATCAATAGGAACAACATTTGTAAAACTCAGCACATACCAGTCAATGACACATGAGCTGCAGACTCTCAAACTTGGCATTTTTTTTTCAGGTGGTCCATTCTAAATGAATGGAAGTCAAGTCTGACAACAAACGGTAGGTCTATTTGTTCTCACAGTCTGTGCATTGAGACAGATTTAGCTTTCCAAAGGAATTGCAATGTCTGCCCCCATGAGGGCAGACAAGAGTAAAAAAAAATAAAATTAGGAATGAGCTCTTACTTTGCTGCAGGCAGCTTTAGGAAGTGCAGTAAATCATGGCAAGATAAAAAAATATATGGTTTTTCATTGTTTGCCCGTAGTGGTGCTTTAAGCTCTGTGACGAATGTGACAGGAAAATGCCTAATGTTGATAGCCATACATCCTGTGTTTATTGTCTCAGGGTACCACACCTATCAGTAAAACCCCCGTGTGACATTTGTAAAGCCTTTAGCTCCCGCACATTGGCGGAACGAAAAAATAAACTTATGCTCAGAGGTCTTCTTAAATCTCAATTTGCAGAGGCTATTTCTGAGGCGGAGGGCTCATCCCCTCCAAAGAAAGAATACAAAATGAGAAGCAAATCTTTACCCTCTTCTCCTCACACTAGTAAGTCCAAATCTTCAGAGCTGAAGGCTAAAATCTCTTAACTGGCACCAACATCCTCGGCATGGATCAGCACCCCTCCATGAATGCCGTCTTCGGTTCCGACACCTCAGCAGCCGGCTACGGTGCAGCTCTTGGCACCTATTCATCAAACTCTGAGTTCGAAACCGATTGTGACAACATTACCAACTTTCCTTTCAGCACCAAAAATAGTCATTTCAACAGTGGTCACTTCCCCCTTACCTGTACATCATGCTGATCCTTTGACCTCGGTACCGAAAGGTGAAATAACCTCTCGGACCCGATATTCCTCTTTGGTGGATCCATTTCTTGGTCAACAATGTAGCCCTGTCCTAGAGCATCCTAGCTCCCCATTGGGGATATCCATCCGCTCCTCCAGGAGCCTTTCGGAATTGGACGTAGTGAGGCTTGTGGATCAGCTGCTGGTGGCTTGAGGTTTTCCAGCACCCTCCAAATCCTCCCTCCCACCTGGAACTGAGGATTTTTCTCCACGGACTCCTGCATACTTTCCTCTTTTGACTTCCCTGGAGGTATTGGAGCCTTCGATACTGACTCCAACCCCTGTTCCAGTTTCTTTGGCTCCATTGGTAGACCTTACCATGGCACTAGAGTCTATCCTTTGGACTTTGACTCATCCGGAGCTGAGCCATCCTTGGGAGCAACACTGGTCTGTCAGCACCCTGATCCCTAGTGCGACGCCTGTTTTTTTTTGTTTGGCACCGTCTACCACGGTTCCGGTTGCTTTGGCGGAACCGGGTCCACTCATGGGTCCTTCCCTGGGAGTGGGTTCGTCAGAGCAGGGTGTGATCCCAGTCCCGAGGTTGTCTTTATCAGTTCCAAGCTCCCATCCCTCTTCAGGCAGACCTGCTTTCCAGGTGATGGAGAGGGCAGTTGCCTTGGCAGGCTCCTAGCTGGTATCTTCGGCGCCGGAGACCCATATAATACCCTTCCTTTGAGCCACAGTTGACAGCCCACTACTCAGACACCAGGCACAGGAACCTCATGACATCCTTCCACAAGGTACCCACTCTGCAGAGTCCTACTCAGATGTCCCTGCTGAGGAGGTGCCTCACAAGAGATTGTGCAAGAGGAAGCACGTGGATTCCCCTGAAGAATCCCTCACCAAAGGTACAGACTAGGATGAAGGGGAATGGTCCCCACGGTCACTGGCCGAAGATGTCTCCTTTAGAGACATACTGGAGATTCAGAAGCAGTGGGGGGACTGGAAGTCCACCTCCCCTTCCTTGGGGGAGTCTGTATTCTTGCAGGCTTTCCATGTCCAGCCCTCTATTTCCTGGGTGACCCTGCCTGCAGATGACATAGTTCAGCTAATAGTGCAGCATGACTGGAAAAATCCCGATACCATTAACCTATCCCCCGGAGACCAGACAAAATTCTTTCTCCTCCAGAGGACAATCCACACTGGTCCAAGGGTCTGCCAGTAGATGCTATGTTTGTGGCGGCAGCCACTAAGAAAGAGCTTGCCAAGGATAGCTCAACTGTCCATCCCCTAACAAGGAGTCTTGTGCAATAGACAGACTTGGGAAGCAGGTGTACTCTTCAGCGACCTTTGCCATTCAGTCCCTGAACTGTCTGGCACACTTCAGAGAGATTTAATCTGAGATCTCTCAGAAACCCTTGCAGGAGCAGTTGCTTATGGGGTACGTGACAAAGTTGCCTCCCAGCTTGCCACCCTGGAATCTATCTATCTGCAACTCCTCCATGCAGTTGACTTCTCAGTCTATCGAAGGGGTGGCTAGAAGAGCGGGTGCATACTTTGTCATGAGATGTCACGCCTGGATGTGCCTATGTGATTTTGCGGATCCTTTTAAGTCTTCCTTCCTGAATGCCCCTGTAGTGGCCTATTCTCTTTTTGGGCCTAAGGTAAAAGGCACTTTAGCCCGGTGTGAGATAGGATGGTAAGACCTTGTTTTGTGGTAGGCGTACGTTTTTCCACCTCCACCCTCCACTGATCCTATTCTAGGAATCAGAGGAGTGGAAACATGTGGTACAAGAAATCCCAGGGTCCTTTCCGTGACACACATGGTGAGTTTTCCCCCCAGGGCAGAGGGGGGAACTCAACTGGATGACACCCCTTCAGAGGCAGAGGGGGGGTCCGTGTAATCAGGGATCCAGAGATTCCTTCTCTGGACAACCCTATCAGTGCTCCTGAAGAGCAGCCCGATTGCTTACCCCTGGAAGTAGTCGGGGGACAATTTTCTCTGCACCACCTTGCCTGGCAAACGATAACCAAAGATCTTTGGGTGTAGACAATAATTGCCAGAGATTATCACATCCCTTTTGACCTTTACCTAAGTCCACTAATGCATATTCCCAATGTTTCACCCAGTCAAAGGGAAGTAGCAACTCAAGAAATCCGAAAGCTGCTTCAAAAAAGGGCCATCCAAACAGTCCCACCAGACCAGATAGGATCTGGATTCTACTCAAGGTTCTTTTTAGTGCCAAAAAAAGACAGGGGACTGGAAGGCAGTTCTGGACCTCAGCATCCAAAACAAATTTGTCAAATGAAATTCCAGATGGTCATAGTTCAGTCTATACTTCCTTTTCTGGAGAAAGACGATTGGATGTGCTTGATAGAGCTTCAGGATGCGTATTACCACATAAAAATGGACAAATGCTCTAGAAGTTTCTTCCGCTTCCAGCTGGGAGCCAATCACTACCAATTCCGAGCGCTGCCCTTTAGTCTCTGTACTGCCCCCAAAGTGTTCACCAAATGCATGGCAGTGGTAACAGCTCCCTTGAAACGGCAAGGATTCTGGGTGTTTCCATACTTAGACAATTGGCTCCTCACTGCCCCAACCAAGCATCTACTGGTTTCAGCCACTCATTACACTCTACAACTACTGGAACACTTAGGGATAACAGTAAAAGACAAATGCAACTTGACTCCTTCTCAGAGATTGGAGTTCATAGGAGCAAATTTCGAACACTCAGTCTTGCCTAGTCTCCCTCCCACTCCACAGACTGGAAAGACTCAGATTTCAACTCCGGGTGATATTGTGTCACGACAAAGCGCCAGCTTGGGCAATCCTACCACTATTAGGGTCATCGATAATGGTAGTTCCACTAGCAAGACTACACATGAGACTATTACAGTGGCTTTTGCTAAAGCAATGGTCTCTCCTTTTTTTAATTTCTCCAAGTCTTTTGGGTTTTTAATACCATGGCAGGAATGGACCCCATTTGTAAGTCAAAGTACAATTAAAGTGCATGAAATTAGTATTATTTCACTCTTTGATGTCAGCCAAAAGTGCTCTTCGCTGCACCAGCAGTGTGCCCAGTAATGACTCCTCCTGCAGTTCGTATGGAGTTACATGCATTGGTAGCATATCTAAATAAGATTTTGACTCTATTTTTTATAAGACCCATTGCTCCTTCTACTATTGGAACTATTTGGGTATCTTTCTTCCACATTTCTGTCATTTCTGCTTGCAGATCCTTATATTTTATAACTTTGTCTCTCTGTGTGCAGGATACCGTAGTCACTGGGTGTGGCGATTTCAGTGATCAGTGCAACTCTTGTCTTTTCCTGGATCACTGTATTCAGTTTTCTAGCATCTGTCTTTTGAATTGTTGGTAATGGATGATCCCATGTGATCTAAACTTCATTATTTTCTGTGATGCTTTGTGGCTCATGTTTCCAGTGCTTTTGAGCTACTTCAAAACTATAATGTTTGCATAGTCCCCAGTGTAACAGTCACACCACATTATTGTGCAGTTCAGTATACAATCCTTCTGCCATTAGTATGTTACAACCAGCAACGAGGTGTGCGACCGTTTCCAGTTCGGTTTTACAAAACCTTCATTTGACTGTTTCTCCCACGTTCAATGGACTTTGTAAACTAGCATGTATGTAGCCACTATCCTGAGCCGCCAGTATTAACCTTTCATCTCTTGGTTTGAATTTACCTCTCCTTAACCATTTCTGCATTCATTCCTGATCAACATGAGGTTCTTCAAGAAGTTTTCTATACTTGCAACTTTATTTATACATTTTCCACATGTCTTGCCTTTTCATCTCATCCTTCACCTTATATTGTTTCTTTTGTTTTTTGGTACATTCAGTTGCTGCCTGATATCTGTCCACTTGCAGTCCGATTCCATTCCTGCCTGACGCCAATATGCTTCTGTTAGATTAAACAGGGAAGTCATTCTAGATTTATTCTCCTCATGTTTCAAAACTTTCACTACGTTTGGGTCTCGTGAGGTCAGCAGATATGTGTGGAGTCCCACGATTGCAGATCTGTACATGTAATCAATTACAAGGAGGCCCATCCCTCCCTTGGAATGAGGAATATCTAATCTTGGTATGTGCTGATTTTTATAAATCATTTGTTTTAATATCTAATCTATCCAACATGTTTTTGGGCCAATCAGTCACTCCAAAACTGTAAGTTAGAACAGGAAGGGCAAATTGGTTTATTGCTTGGATCTTGTTCCTAGATGTCAATGCTGTTTTCAGGATTAATTTAAGTCTTTTAAAGTATTCCTTACTAAGTTTTACTCACATCTGTTTGTGTTTTATTGCTGATCCTTCATCACTTCCCAAGTATTTATACACTCCCTCTTGCTCAAGTTCTTTTATATCAAATTCTTGTCCCAAACTGATGTTTTCCTGGTGCTACAGTTTTCCTGCTTTAAAGGTTGCTTGTGCATATTTATCAAGGCCAAATAACATTGTAATATCATCGGAAAAGGTTTTGACAACCAGCAGCGGTGCTTTCAGTTCCTCATCTTATTAACCATACAGTTTTAAATCATCAGCAAATAGAAGATGAGAAGTCTTTAGACTTTGTTATTTTCTAGGAGGCAAGTTGTAGCCATGGCCCAAGCTGTTAAGTAAACAGCTTAATGGGTTAAGTGCAAGGCAGCACAGCAACGGTGACAGAGAGTCACCCTGGAATATCCCCCTTTGAACTTTTATCCCTGGGATAATAATTTGTCCTTTATCATGGTTTAATTGGAAAGTGGTTTGCCATTGTTTTTAGTCACTATAACACAGTCGATCAGTGTAGGATGTATCTTGTACATTTTTAAGCAATTTTTATCCATGAATTTTGGATACTATCAAATGCTTTTTTGTAGTCAATCCATGCCATACTTAGATTCTTCCCCTTTTTAGAGTTCTCCACTATGACTTTAACAACAAATGATCCTTTGTTCCATATGATTTTCTTTTATTGCCCTTTTGTTCTACTGCCATAATTGAGTTTTCTTCTAAATTGCTATAAACTCTGTCAGCATCATTTCTCGTGTATAGTTTATATGTCATCTGAAGGCAAGTTATTGGTCTCTAAGTTTTGGGGTAGCTTGCAGGTTCACTCTTAAGTAGGAGCATTGTTTTACCTGTTGTTAGCCAGACTGGTGTCTGTTCGGGATGCGCATATAAATAGATGTTCTTCGTGTTTCACTGTTGCAGTCATCACACTTGGGTTATCTGCCTGCAGGTAGCCCTCAGTCAGCCTGAATACCAGAGTCTTGGTATTTCTGCGCCGGATGCTGGCGTTTCTTCCATGACGTCAGGTCATCAAGGGTATAAAACATGCACCCAACGCCATTACATCAGCTTTTCTTGCTGAGCAGAGTCCGAAGCAGAAGCAGTTCGCAAGTGCCGGTTGGCCGCCTCCTGAAATTTTCGTTTTTCGACTTTCAGACCTGAAGTCTTCTAAAAGATAAGTACCCCATTGGGGATCCTTTTTTCTTGCTCTAACCGATGTCAGAAAAAATTAATAATTGTCTTGCCTGTGGAAAGCAAATACCTCACAGAGATTTTCATTCTTACTGCATTACCTGTTTAGGCCCAGACCACGACGTTCCTCGCTGTTGGTTTTGTGCCTTGTTCAACGCCTGAATTATTCGTCATCGGGCTATTTTTTGTCACTAAATTCTTGTGCTCTCGTTCCCCGTATTCCAAAATGGCTTTGATAAGCCATCCAACTAACGATCTTCCGAAAAAACGTAAGGATAAAGACAGAGACAGACAGCATAGGTACAAAACTGCCGCCGATGCTTCCATTAAGCTAGTCGCCAGTCTGCCGGTACTCAGTGAGGTGCTTTCGCAGCCCCTGATACCAGCTACTACAGACTCCCAGGCCTTTACTGAGACCCATTCGGAGTCCAGTATACTGCAAGATACTTCTTCGACTATGGAACCTGCACATGTCTCTACCTTGGATGGGTCCAGAGCCGCTGTGCAGTCACTGGCTTCTGAGGGTGTATTCAGGCCTTCCGATGTTCATATTAAACTGACGACTTTGTTTCAAACCAAAAATACCGGATTTCTCAGGCCCAGGGTTCACACTACACCTAGGAAACCGACGACCAAAGCGCATTCTCAGGCCCACATGCCACAGAAACAAATGCTTAGAATGGCTGAAGACCTTATTACTTTAATTAGAGGAAGCCAGCCTTCCCCCTCAAAAGGACCAAGAACTGCGTTTCCTTGTTATTCTTCAGATCATGAGTCCGATGACTCTGACCCTTCTGATTACCAGGACATTCCTTTATCTACCCATGAGGATTCTGTTCCCTCTGTTTCCCCACCAGAAGATTTTTCTTTTGGTGAAACCTTGCATACCCTTAGAGAGCATTTCCGCTGGGAGTGCCAGGACTACCCACAGTCCAAAAAGAGACTCAGGGAATTTTTAAACTTGCCTCAGCACAGGCTTCTAGCTATCCCTCCTGTTCTGGAAATTGTAGATCATGGCTTCATGGAATCCAGCCTTATCCCTGATACTCTGCCTCCAGCTCCCAGGAAACCTGACCGGTACTACAGAGTAGCGAACAGGAAAAGTACAAGCTAATAAACACAAGAAAAGCTAGGGAGTACTGAACACCATGCAAAACTATGGAACTGTAAATGCCCTAGTTTTGCATGGTGTTCAGTGCTCCCTAGCTGTTCTTGTGTTTAGGTACTACCAGAGTACCTGACTCCCACAAATTCCTCTTTAAGAATCCTGCTGCGGATCCAGAGATCATTTCCCAGGGACCTAAGGGCATTAAGGCTACAGCGGCCAAAAACCCTACCCTTTTGGACAGGTATTCTAGGGCTTCAGACAGATTGGGTAAGAAGGTATACACCTCTGCTACTCTTGCCATCAGGACTTTAAAGTATCAGCAACAACATTATGGAGCTAATTAAACAAAAAATTATGTTGATTCCTGATTGTGCAGAACATAAAGATTTACAAGAGTTAATGCATGCTGCTAACCATGTAGGAAAACATACTTTGCAATGTGGTTTTGATGCCTTAGAAGCATCTTACAGGGCTGCTGTCACTGGGTCTGTTCTAAGAAGGCATGCTTGGCTTAAGGAACAAGTCTTGCCAGACCATGTCAAAGCAAAATTACTAGATGCTCCATTAAACCAAGTACGTCTGTTTGGCACTAAAGCAGAAGTAGTCTTCAAAAAGATGGAGGAAAAAGCTAAATCTATGCAAACTGTTAAACATTTCCTACAGGTACAGCCACCTAGATTCAATAGGCATTGGGCTTCTAAAAACTGGTCTTTTCCGCTCCCTCCCAGACCTTCTCAGTCCAAACACAGGGGGCAGCAAACCACCAAGACTACAGTCTCAGGGTATGCACATATCTAAACAATGGAGTACTCCCACCTCAAAAACAGGGAGTAGTAAGCCACCTTCCTATGGTAACATTGCACAATGACTTATCTTTAATTCTTCCAAGCATTGCACCCTTAGGAGGAAAACTAGCCCTGCATTCAAAAAACTGGGAGTACATTACCCAGGACAGATGGGTCTTGAACATTGTATCCCAGGGATACAGATTCTACTTCCACTCACTGCTAACCCCAAGCGGATGGCCAGACCTCCCCCCCAACCCATTGGGTAGAGGCCCAAAAGCAAGTACCTTCTCAGTATCAAGGCTATTCATCCGGTCCCAGTAGAGCAAAGGGGGCAAGGTTTTTAACTCTAGACTGTTTCTGGTACCTAAAAAGAAAACTCCTGGCGCCCTATCCTGGATCTGCCTATTCTCAACACCTTCCTTGTGGTTCCAAGATTCAAAATGCTTACTCTCCAACAGCTGCTTACTATGCTAGCCAAGGATTCCTGGCTAGCCATCCTAGATAAGCTTATCTGCACATCCCCATAAGGGAATCTTGCAGGAAGTATCTTCGTTTCAGAGCAGGCTCTATGCACCGTAAGTTCTCTGCACTTCCCTTTGGCATATTTACTGTGCCCAGGGTATTCAAAAAATGCCTAGCTCCAGCCATTACATATTGCAGGCAGAGAAAAATTCAAATTTACCCATACTTGGACGATAGCCTGATTCAGGTGGACAGTCAAGAATTGCTACTCCAGCACCTGACATTTGTAAAGAGACTTCTAACTTCACTGGGGTATACCGTCAGCGAAAAGAAATCACATGTGGTACCCAGCCAAAAGATTATATTCCTGGGAGCAAGCTTGAACACAACTTCCCAGATGGCATTTCTCACTCCAGAAAAACAAGTTTATTTGACAAACTACTTCAATCTGCTGGCCACCTGAACCCAGCTATCTGCAAGAAAAATACTGCAAGCCCTAGGGTTCATAGCCTCTTGCATTCTACTAATTCCGTATGCAAGACTGCTTATGAGGAAACTTCAGTGGTACTTAAAAAGTCTCTGGTGTCAACATTCTCAGGACCTGGAAACAATGATTCCTATCATTACTTGCCTAAGGACAGAGTTCCTTTGGTGAGCAGAGGCCTGCTACCACAGCAAGGGACTCACATTCACTCAACCCCCTGCCACCTAAACCCTAACAACAGATGCATCACATTATGCATGGGGGGCTCACATGGCAGGACAATGCATTCAAGGCAAATGGAGCCCAAAGCAAATGCACCTGCATATCAATCAAAAAGAAATGTTAGCTGTACAGAATTCTCTGACAGTCTTCAAATGCCTTATTCTTCCAGGACAACTATTGACAGACAATACCACAGTTATGTGGTACATAAACAGGGGGAACCCATTCCGACCCACTCTGCAGGTTAGCCGTGGCTCTGTGGAACACAGCCTTGTGCAATCAAGTGCACCTGCAAGCTCAATTCCTGCCAGGCAAACTAAATTCACTAGCGGACGACTTAAGCAGAAATCTAACGGACCCACACGAGTGGAAACTGGAACCAAAATCATTCAAGCTTCTGATCCACAGGTGGGGGGCACCAGAGGTGAACCTCTTTGCTTCCCCACAGAACTATCAATTGAGCAAATATTGCACCAGAACTCCCTGCAGCCAAGCATGGAAAGTGGATGCCCTGTCCTTTACATGGGAAAACCTCTCAATCTATGCTTTTCCCCCTCTGCCCCTCTTCTCGAAGGTTCTGCTAAAGATCAAACAGGACAAGCCAAGGACAATCCTGATTGTACCAGACTGGACATGCCAGCACTAGTATCCACTTTTGCGCAGTCTGACAGTAGTGCCACCATGGCACCTGTCTCAGACCCCTTCCCTGCTGTCCCAGCAGGCGGGCAAGATTTTGCATCCTCAGCTACAAATCCTGAACCTAGCAGCCTAGCTCATCCCCTGAACTCATCACTAGCAACCCTCAGTAAACAGGTGCTGGATGTCATCCTTGAGGCAGGGAGGCCTAGTACTAGAAAATCCTATTCAGAAAAGTGGAAACGATACTGTTCTTGGATCCAGTCTCAGGGAATGCACACAACTGTGCCCAGCTTACCTCATATACTAAATTACTTAACAGAAATGCTCCACAAATCCTTCTCTTCAGTTATGATTCATGGCTCTGCCAACTCGGCTCATTATAACACTGAGCCACCCATCTTCTCTCATCCTGTGATCAAACAGTTTCTGAGAGAAGCCAAAACTTTAAGACCCCCCCCCCCCCAAGGAGAGCTCCCACTCCAGCCTGGGACCTTAACTTTGCATTGGAGAAGCTCACGCTTCCACCCTTTGAACCTGCTGCTACAGCAGAGTTAAAATTCCTCTCCTGGAAAACAGCTTTACTTCTAGCCATCACTTCAGCAAGAAGAGTGTCTGAATTGCAGGCCCTTATGGCCGTGGAACCCTTCATTAACTTCCATGCGGGTAGGGTTTCCCTCAGAACTAACCCATCATTTATGCCCAAGGAGGTATCTACTGTGGCTTTAAACCAACCTGTTCATTTGCCAACCTTTTTTCCTAATCCTCAGAATAAAGGGGAGACGATCCTACACTCCCTGGACGTGCACAGGCAGCTTAGGTTCTAAATCTTTCATAAAATCTGACCAGCTGCTAGTCAGCTTTGCTACAGGTGCAGAGGGCAGGGCCATTTCAAAGCAAACCATTTCTAAATGGATAGCACACTGCATCCATTTCTGCTAAAATCACCATGAGAAACCTACCCCACAGGGGATCAGAACACATTCCACTAAGGCTACATCAACCTCTACAGCATTTCTTAAGGGAGTCCCTACCAGGGACATCCTGGAAGCTGCAACCTGGAGCTCTGTACACACCTTCACCAAGCATTGCCACGTCTTTTCTAAATCCAGAGCTGGATTTGCCACAGCAGTCTTACAGGGTCTGCTTGCCAACCCTAATGCTTCTTGACTGCCTCCACCCTTCCTTAGCTTTGGGAATCAACCCAAGTGTGTGATGACTGCAACAGTGAAACACGAAGAACATAGTACAGTTGCGTACACTTACCATAATTGTAGATGTTCGAGTGTATTCACTGTTGCAGGCCTGGTTACCCTCCCTCCAGCCCCCTGACTTCTCTATACTTCTACCTATCCTTTTTGTTTGGCCATATGTTATAACATTGGTATTTACCTTTTACTGGGGGTGTACCACACCATGTAATTGCTTCCTATATTGGGGGCTCCTGCCATCTGCAACAAGAAAAACTGATGTAATGGTATCGGTTGCATGTTTTATACCCCTGACAACCTGACGTCGTGGAAGAAGTGACAACATCCAACGCAGAAATCCCAAGACTCTGGTATTCAAGCCAACTGAGGGCTACCTGCAGGCAGATAACCCAAGTGTGATGACTGCAACAGTAAATACACTCGAACATCTACATTTATGGTAAGTGTACATAACTGTGAATTCTTGCTCATGGCTAGGTCTTCATGCAAAGATGTTGATACTGTTGACAAAAAGATAGGCACTGCATCTGGGCCTGGGATTTTCCAATTAGAGGCTTTTCTTAACTTTGTTTCAATCTCTCTGGCTGTTACTTCATCCCATTTCATATCCTGTACCTTTAAACTTCTTATTCTTTCTTTTACTTCCTTTATCTATTTAGCATCTTTGTTGTGTTCCACAGGATCTTCATAGATAATTTTTCAAATTGTATCTATTTCTTCTTTTTTTGGCAGTCTTTCAATTCCTTTTACCTTGTTTCCCCATTCTTTATAAAACTTTTTTTGGGTCATCACTAAATTGCCTATTTTGTACTTTTCCTTTATATTTATCTGTGTATCTTCTAATTTTTTTCTACCTGTGCTGAAATGTTCAATTTATTTGCGATAGTGCATGATGGATCCTGGTCTGTTCTAATACTGCGCAGTGCTTTTATCACATCTGCCTGTCTTAGTGTTTTTGTTGATCTGTTCCTTCTTCTGTAGTCTTCTATCAGTGACACATCTTGTCTTAATTGCTTTATATTTTTCTCTATTCGATACTTCCATTATGGTTTTCGATTTCACCCCTTCATTTGCCTTACTACCCTGTGCTCTTGTGTTAGAACTTTATCAGTTATTAATTTAGCTGCACAGTAACATATCCTGTTTACTTCTGTTGTTTTGCATGGATTTCTGTGGACAGTCCTAATTACTATGTTCATTTGTTTTATCAGACTTCTGACTTTTGGGGTTTTATTGACCTTCTGCAGTCTATTTCTTTCTTTGATTTTAATATATCTATGCCCATTAAATCAAGCAACTCTTCCCTTAGTTCCTTTTCTTCCAGACTGGGAGCACATCCTTTGTTTTCCACTTCCTGTGGGCATTCTATAGAAAGTTCTACAGCATCTTCCTGCGGCACCTTCTCTTCAGTTTCATCCTATGCCATCTGTTGCTTTGTCATATTGGAACTCACTGGCCTATTACACCTCAGCATTGACTGCATCAGAGTTTCCGCAGTCTCCTGTTCCTTCCCTTGCTGTCTAGCTTTAAGTGAACATTTATACTGGTTTCCTGTGGAAGGCTCTAAAATATCTTGATATGGCACCTGACCAATTGCTTCCTTTAACACTGATTTCCCCTTAATGGATATCCATTGCTCTATCCTGTTGTGGTGCTTTCTGCATTAGATTTTCTACACTGAATCCTTCTCTTTGCAGGTGCTCCATAACCTCAGTTTCTATTCTGTTAACTTCTCCATTACCGATCTCCTCGTATTGTAAGGATGTTCTTCGTTTTCCATTGCTGCAGTCCTTACTATTGGGTATAGTCCGCGTCCAGTCGGCCCGAATACCAGAGTATAAGGCTGACGTCGGTCAGGGCGCATTAGACTGACGTCAGTACGTCAGGGTACTAATGCGCATGACCGACGTCATATCCTCAGTCTTTTTTGCCGCATGGTCCGATGCAGAAGCAGTTTTGCGAGTGCAGGTTGGCGTTCTGAAATATTTCCGAAACCGGAGTTTCAGACCGAAACAGAGTTGGCTAAGTACCCCGTTGGGGAACATTTTGTTTTTTTCTTGCCTCAGTATTTTACCGGATGTCAGAAAAAGTGTATAACTGCATTTCTTGTGGGAAACAGATACCTCATAGGGATTACCATACCTTGTGTATACCTTGTTTAGGGCCTGAGCACGACGTTGTTGGTTGCCGCTCTTGTGCTAGGTTTAACAAACGCACTATTAAGAGGAGGTTAGACTGTGCCAGGTTAGTGTTTGGGAAGCGTTGCAATTATAAAATGCCGTCGGATGCTCCGGCCGCTTCGCCCAAGAAGCGCAAGGACAAAACAGTGAAGCCTAGGGTTGATGAACCGCAGTCCCGGACGTCGGTTCTTTAGAAGGCTCAGTGGAGCCAGAGGTTTTGCCAGGAGTTTCCATGGAGTCTCAGGCAGAAACTTTACTGTTACAGGATGTGCCTTCTCAGGAGGTAGGCCAGGCTGAGGGGCTTCTCAGGTAACTGTTCTTCCCTCTCTTCCCAAGGTAGTTAGAGCCTCTCCTTCTGTTGCCAAAACTTCTTTGAGAGGTAGGCCTAGTTCAGCTTCAGTGGGGGCTTCTCCTAGCATTTCGGGTTCTGTACCTAAGAAACATATGCTTAAAATGGCAGAAGATTTGATTACTATGATTAGAGGTTCTATGCCCCGCCTGATAAGAGGCCTAGGGTGGAACCGAGTTTGATAGTTTTGAACAGTGTTCAGAGGCTTCAGTGTCTTCATGGAAGACTTGCAGGAGTATCCTACTTATTCTGATTCTGATGTGGATGATTCCACTCCTACAGCTTCTCCTCCTGAGGATTTCTCATTTTCAGAGACTCTGCATTCCATGAGGGAGCACTTTAAATGGGAAGGCCAGGATTACTCTGATTCCAGGAAAAGGCTTAGGGAATTCTTGTTTTGCCCCAGCATAGGCCCTTAGCTATTCCTCCTGTGTTGAATGTGGTGGAAGATGTTTTTGCAGAGGCTTCCCTGAATCCTGACTCTTTGCCTCCTGCTCCTGTTAAGCCTGATAGGTATTATAGGGTGCCCGAAGCTCATAAGTATTTGTTTAAGAGTCCTAGGGCGGACCCAGAAACTATTTCTCAAGGGCCTAAAGGTGTTAAGGCTTCTGTGGTTAAAAATCCTGTTCCCACTGATAAAGAGGCAAGGGCCTTGGATAGGTGGGGAAAGAAAGTGTATACTTCTTCCACTCTAGCCATGAGAGCGTTGAATTGTCAGTTTCACATGCTAAAATATCAGAATTATCTCCTTTCACAATTAAAATCTAAGGTGGATGCTTTGGCGGAAGGTATTGAGTGTAAAGAGTTGCTGGACTTGGTTCATGTGTCTGAGCAAGTGGGTAAGCATTCTTTGCAATGTGGTTTTGATGCTGTACAGGCCTCCTCGAGGGTGGCTGCTACTAGTTCTGTTCTTCGCAGGCATGCCTGGTTGAAGGATCAGAATTTAGCTGAGCATGTTAAGACAAGGATTTTGGATGCTCCTTTACAGTCTGATGTGTTGTTTGGATCGCCTGTGGAAGCAGTTTTAAAGAAAATGGAGGACAAAGCTAAGTCTATGCAAACTGTTAAAGATTTTTGCAGGTGCAGCCACGAAGATTAGTAGAAATTGGCCTGCTAAGGGGTGGACATATCCTGCTTATGATTCCCAGTCTAGGGGTAGGTCTAGACGTGGTAGGGGCAGGGCTCAAGGTTCTTTTAGGCCTAGAACAGGGAGTTCACCTGCTCAGACTTCTGGTGAGGGCAGGGGTCAGTCCTTTCGTAAACAGACCCAATGACCTGTCTTTTCAGCTGCCAGTAGATTCTCGTCTGGCAGCTCCTTTGGGAGGAAGACTGTCTCTTTTCAAAGAAAATTGGGATTTAATTACTCAAGACAAATGGGTGTTGGATATCATTCACCACGGTTACAGATTTTATTTCCATACAATGCCCCTTTCAAAGGCATGCCAGACGTTCCTCCTCCACAAAGAAAGGAGGCTCACAAGCAAGTTTCTCAGTTACTCCAGATGGGGGCCATTCAGCCAGTCCCTGTATCAGAAAGGGGCCTAGGATTTTATTCTCGCCTGTTCCTAGTACCAAAGAAGGGGAACACGTGGAGACCAATTTTGGATTTATCTCTCCTCAACACTTTTCTGGACATTCCCAAGTTCAAGATGTTGACGTTACAACAGCTTTTACCTCTGCTGGGCAAAGATCACTGGATGGTAACTTTAGATCTCAAGGAAGCTTACCTTCATGTGCCTATAAGGCTAAGTTGCAGGAAGTATCTGCGGTTTCGAGCTGGAAATTCTCATTATCAGTTCTCTGCATTGCCCTTTGGCTTATCTACTGCCCAGAGTATTCACAAAGGTTCTGGCTCCAGTGATAGCTTACTTCAGGCTTCAAGGAATTCAAATCTATCCTTACTTGGACGACTGCCTGATTCTGGCTCAAGAAAAGGAAGACCTTCTACAGCATCTGGAATATGTTATAGCAGTGCTAAGATGCCTAGGGTATTCTGTGAACGAAATAAAGTCCAGTCTAGTACCCTCTCAAGACATGTGCTTTCTGGGTGTGAGACTGAATACAGCAGCCCAGATGGCCTTTTTAACCCCGGACAAACAAAAGAGTCTGTCACTTTACTTCCATCAACTATCTCATCAGTCCGTGCTGACTGCAAGGACAGTCCTTCAAGCATTAGGGTTCATGGCATCATGTATTCTGGTGCTTCCCAATGCCAAACTGCATATGAGGAAGCTACAATGGTATCTCAAAAATGTATGGACACAGCACTGCCAGGATTTGGACACTGTCATTCAAATAATACCTTGCCTTCAAAAAGAATTCTTGTGGTGGGCTCAGGAATGTCACCTAAACAAGGGACTCTGTGTGACCCGGCCAGAGGCAAGTCAGATTTTAACGACAGATGCCTCGGACATTGCTTGGGGAGCTCATCTAAATGGAAAGTGGATACAAGACAAGTGGCCTGCCAGACTACAGCATCTACATATCAACATGAAGGAGATGTTAGCAGTCCAGTTTGCATTAATGGCTTTCAAGGAGTTACTTCTTCCAGGGCAGGTGTTGATTCTAACAGACAACACAACTGTCATGTGGTACATCAACAAGCAAGGGGGAACACATTCTTATCCTCTATGCAGGCAAGCAATGATTTTATGGGAGACTGCGCTAAGCTTGCAACTAACTCTTCAGGCAAGGTTTCTGCCAGGAGCACAGAACTCCTTAGCAGATGTGTTAAGCAGACAAATCATGGATCCCCACGAGTGGAAACTGGATCTTCATGTATTTCAGAAATTGACAGTGTCATGGGGAACTCCAGACATAGATCTGTTCGCTTCTCCACTAAACCACCAGCTGCCAAAGTATTGCACAAAGGGGTTTCATCACACAGCTTGGAAAGTGGATGCTCTGTCTTTCAGTTGGAAAAACCTTCATGTGTATGCCTTTCCACCTCTGCCTCTTCTTCCAAAGGTACTATTAAAGGTCAGACAAGACAGGCCAAGGATGATTTTGATAGCTCCAGATTGGCCTCGGCAACACTGGTACCCACTACTACGGAGTCTAGTAAAGAAGCCTCCATGGCCTTTACCTCTGATTCCTCATCTGTTATCTCAGAAGGACGGTCATCTGCTCAATGTCAAGCTTCACTCTCTTCATCTAACAGCCTGGCATATTCTGTGTTGAAACACAGCAGGTCTCAACTTCCTCAACAAGTTTTAAATGTGATTATGGAAGCTAGAAGACCTAGTACAAGGAGAGTGTACGCAGAAAAATGGAAGAGATTTTTATTTTGGAGTACAGCAAAGAATTTGGAGATTTCTGAGCCTAATTTCAGTGTGGCTCTTCAATATCTTACTGAGTTATTGGACAAAGGTTTGTCCTTCTCTTCCATTAAGATTCATGCTGCAGCAATTTCAGCTCACTATGATTGTGACCCACCTTTGTTTTCGCATCCTTTGTTCAAGCAGTTTCTTAGAGGGGCAAAGAATATAAGACCCCCAAGTAGAGCTCCTACTCCTGCTTGGGATCTCAATTTTGTGTTGGAAAAACTTACTCTACAACCTTTTGAGCCTGCAGCTACTGCTGAATTGAAATACTTGTCATGGAAGACTGCTTTTCTGTTGGCTATTACTTCTGCAAGAAGGGTGTCTGAGTTGCAGGCCCTTATGGCAGTAGAGCCCTTTTTGATTTTCCATAAGGATAGGGTATCATTACGTACTAATCCTTCCTTTATGCCTAAGGTGGTTTCCAGTGTGGCTTTAAACCAAACTATTCATTTGCCTACATTTTATGCAGACCCTCAAAATAAAGGGGAAAAGATTTTGCACACTTTAGATGTACACAGGCAATTGCGTTATTATTTAAGCAGGACTAAGGATTTTAGGCAGTCTCAGCAGTTGTTTGTTTCTTTTGCTTTGAGTTCACAGGGCAAGCCTGTGTCAAAACAAACTATTTCTAGGTGGATTGGCTTTTGCATTGCATTTTGTTATTCCCATCATGGCAAGGAGATTCCAGCTGGGATTAGGCCTCATTCCACTAGGGCTACTGCCACTTCAACAGCATTTCTAAGGGGGGTGGCAACTAAGGATATTTTGGAAGCAGCTACTTGGAGTTCAGTGCATACTTTCTCTAAGCATTATCACCTTCCTGTCTACTCTAAGTCTAGGGCTGGTTTTGCCACAGCTGTTTTGCAAGGCATGTTGTCAGCTCCTACTTCTTTATGATTTGCCAGCCTCCCTTACCTCTGCTTTGGGATTCTACCCAATAGTAAGGACTGCAGCAATGGAAACGAAGAACATAGTACAGTTTTGTACCTACCATAAATGTAGATGTTCGAGGATTCCATTGCTGCAGTCCAATTTACCTCCCTCCTTCCCCTCTGTGTTTAGGGGTGGTTGTGTAGGTGAGTTTACATGCTTATATTTTTGTATATATTCTTGTATATATTGTACATGTTTTTGGTGCAGGTATTTTGGGACTTGTCTTTTTAGGGTCTTCTGACATCTGGGGCAAGAAAAGACTGAGGATATGACGCCGGTCATGCGCATTAGTACCCTGACGTACTGACGTCAGTCTAATGCGCCCTGACCGACGTCAGCCTTATACTCTGGTATTCGGGCCGACTGGACGCGGACTATACCCAATAGTAAGGACTGCAGCAATGGAATCCTCGAACATCTACATTTATGGTAGGTACAAAACTGTACTTTTTCCATATCCAGATTCACTTGCCTGTATTTCTCTTCAAATATCTTTGGTGCTGCTCTTTTTGTATTGGTTAGTTTGGTTTCTCCTTGGCATAAATATTACACCATATTAAATCTCTTTTTCTTTCCCATGGCCATATTTCTTCTTCAAATGTCTCCTGATCTTCCTGCTTCTCCTTAATTTGGGGACTCACTCCACCATGCTGTGATGCAGTCTGTGTTGGACTTTCTACATTAAATCCTTCACTCCGCAGACACTCCATAACTTCAACTTCTATTTCCTTAATTTCTACTTTACTAATCTTTTTCCACATTCCATCTTTGTGATATTAATTTTTTTATTGTAAAATTTCCCATATCTGGATGCCTTTGCCTGTATTTCTCTTAGAATATCATTGAGACTGCTTTCTCTATATAAGTTAACTTGGCTTTTTCCTTTGCATAAATATTGCACCATATCAAATCTCTCTTTCTTTCCCATGTCCATATTTCTTTCTTCTACTTTTCAAAAATGTCTAGGTTTTGTTGTTTAAATGTTTGCACTTCCTCAGATGCTTCTTTTTCCAAACAGGTAAAAGTTTCTTGATCTATATACTGTTTTTCAAAAATCTGTTGTATTAATGAACGCAAATTTTGGTCCATTTTGACTCACCCTATGTCCTTTCAAATCAGGATAACAAACCAGTGCAAACAAGAGTTAATTTGGTGGATGAAGCCAGAGGACCACCTATGGAGTCGCCCTTTCTCTCCCCCTCAGCCCAGAGCCATAGTGACCACAGACACCTCGCTGATTGGGTGATGGGCATTTCTAGGGAAGGACAGTCCAAGGCACTTTGTCACCTTTGGAGGCCAACCTCCATATCAGTGTTGTAGAACTGAGGGCAGTGCTTCAGCGTTGCAAGCATTTCAACCTGTTCTCCCTTCAGGAACTATTGCCATCCAGTCCGACAACATGTCAGTAGTCTGGTAGTCTGGTACATCAACAAAGGGGAACCAAGCCCTACCCATTGTGTCGAGAGGCCATGAGAATTTGGCAGTGGGCGAAAGCTTTCAACTGCTTTCTGATAGTAATACACATTCCAATGTAATTGCAGACAAATTGAGCAGATGTATTCTCCTGCCTCACGAATAGTCCCTCAATCCCGTCATAGCGGCGGAAATCCTCAGTCGCTGGGGCCAGCCTTGCTGCAATCTGTTGGTGTCTCCCACAAATCACAAATGCAGCAGCTACTTTGCCCTAATTTCCCAACAGAGGAAGTCCCTGATGGACGCTGTGGTGCACAGTTGGCCCACAGGACTTCTTTATGCATACCCTCCCCTTCCTCTGATCCCACAATGTTTGCTAAAGGCTCTTCGGTTGAAAAGCAGAGTAATCCTCATTGCACCCTACTGGCCCTGACAAATTTGGTTTCCCTTTCTTTGGCCTCATGTAGTACATCAACCATGGATTCTGGATCCAACTCCGGAATTGCTGTCACACCCACAGGGGTTGATTCATCCGAACATATCGAGCCTCAAGCTGACAGCTTGGCTCTTCCACTTCAGGTAATTGCCAGGCAAAACAACCTGTCCTCCCCTATATGCCACATTCTTCTGGCTTACCATACACCGTCCACCAGGAAACTTTATCTAAGTAAGTGGAAAAGATTCATATTTTGGTCTCAAAAATAGAGTAAACCCATTTTGGCCCCGCTTTCTATGGTGCTAGATTACTTATCTAACCTCCTTCACTCAGGAGCTGCAGCGTCAACTATTTGAGTACATTTAGCGGCAATCTCCAATTTTCATAATAGTTTCGAGGACTCTTCCTTGATTTCACACTGCCTCTGTAAAACATTTTTGAAAGGAGTTACACACATTAGGCTCCCCTTCAAACCACCGATCGAGCCCTAGAATTTAACTTTAGTTCTACAATCCTTGACTCATCCTCCCTTTGAATCTGCTGCCAACTATGATCTGAAATTCTTATCCTGGAAGACTTTGTTCTTGGTGGTCATTACCTCCGCAAGATGAATTTCTGACGTGCAAGTTTTGTGCATAAAACGTCCTTACATAGTGTTCCATTACCCAAAGTTATTTCAGACTTGACTATTAATCAAACCATAAACCTATCAGTTTTCTTTCCAAATTTTTCTAACAAAGGAGAATATGCACTACATTTGCTTGATGTGCAGAGACAGTTGTGTTTTTATCGCAACAAAACTGAGTCATTACGAAAATCTGACCAAATTATTCATGTCATTCTCATGACCAGGATTGGGGAGACCTGTTTCCAAAGTTACTTTGTCTAAATGGTTGGGAGACTGTATTTGCTTCATTTATTGACGGAGCAAAGCCTCATTACCATCTAAAGTCAAAGCGCATTCCTCAAGATCAGTTGCAGTGTCTGTTGCTTTCCATGCAAGAGCTTCTATGGATGACATTTGTGCAGCAGCGACATGGTCTACCCCTCATACCTTTATCAGTCATTACAAATTGGATATGGTCTCCAGGGGGAGAGCTTCTTTTGGTTCAGTGGTACTCCGGAATATTCTTCCATAGGCCCTCCCAGGAAACAAAGTTGCTAGGGACTCTGCCCCGTCAGTAAGGAATGAATGAAGATTAACATCATAACATCAGATAAAGTTATATTCTTACCATAACATTCCATCTGTGTTGTTGATCTTCATTCATTATAACCCACCCGCCACCCCCTCCAAAAGACACTCTGAGGTTCGATATGGTCCTAGCCTAAGATAGGGAAGTTGCTCAGATAAAGGCTCTGCTTTCTTTCTTCCTTACAGGCAAACCTTTGATCGGAGGTAATATAGAGAGGGGCACTATGGGTAAGACTTAGCTCGAGAGTTTTTTGGCTGGATCGAGCTTGTTATAACTGCTGACTCGGTTCCATGGACAGAACCAACTACCCATCAATAATGAATGAATGAAGAACAACAACACAAATGGAACATTATGGTAAGAACATAACTTCATCCATATGTTATGGTTGCCATCAGTGGTCACATTTCATTTGTGAACTACAAAATGCTCATGCAGTCTAACAATTTTAGGACTGGCTCAGTCAGTGGGGATCTCTTACCATGGATCGGAGTATACTGGATATGAATTCTCCTCTGGAAGGATGTCACAAAAAAGCATAAAATACCTTTTTTGAACAGTTTCAGTGCACCTAGTTGATAGGGTTGCCACTTGTCTCACTTTCTGCAGTTCTGTCCTGTGTATATGTGTGGGGGGGGGGGGGCTTAAAAGTGGTATATGTGTTGGTACTTTACAAGAAAAAATATTTTCTGACTCCTCTAAATGTCACAGAAATCTTTGATACTACATTTAAGTTATCTTAACATATAAACTATTATAAATAACCAACATTTAAAGCTTATTTCAATAATGTGTTGCTGCTTATATAAATTTGTCAAAATGCTGTAGGTGGATTGGACACTCTAAATTGGCCCTAGGTGTGAGTGCATGTGCCTTCCGTGGAAGGTTGGACAACTCGACACTGTAAAACTCCACTGCCAATCATGAGCGGACAAGTGATCTGCATGTGGTGACCCCTAACCGGGAAAAGCCAGAAGAAAAATAGAAGGTGTGAATTACTCCTTTCTCCTTCATATGTTTATATAAAGCATTAGTTAACACTTCTCTCCTTATTTCAGATAGATAGTTGGAAATGCGCTCTGTAAACTTCTGATTTGTTTTTCCTACATAGTATTCTTGACATAACTTACATACGGCTAAATAGACTAAAGTACTTGTTTCACATTTCCCATATGTAGTTAGTTTAACTTCCTTCCATGTCACTGGATGTGTAAAACCTTATTCATATCTATGAAACTGCAAAAACTACACCTGCCACATTTAGATGTACCTCTTCTTTTCAAGTGTATATATTCATTCACTCATGTTTGTTCTTTGTAACACATTTGGTTTAGATTGTGGCTTTTCTTATAGCAAAAATTGTTTTTTCAGTGATTATAGCACTCAGTTCAGGTACAGGATTACCAGTATTTGTTAATTATGTGCTTTATACTTCTACTGTTCTTATTATAAGTCAACATACATCTGTTGTGTTTATTCTTGGTAACTGCCTCCTGTCCTGTTTTTGTAGAAAAAATAGGTTTGGCAGTGGTTGCCCTTTGTTTTATAACCTCGTCAGTTGTTATAACCTGTCCTCACAAAGTCTGAAACAATATTGTCTAATTGTGTGCCCATATTGCCATCATCTGTATTCAGTTTTGCTACTCTTACAAGTTGATTCTTCACTGTGGATGCACACTACGATGTAAGTATGCATTCCTTTTTGCAGGTTTTCTATAAAGCTGAGTGCCTAAGATCCCATTCTTGTTTTTAAAAATAGTTATATCTAAACAATCTATACTCTCTGTTGATATTGTTTTCTTAAATTTTAAAAATGAACTACTAGTAGAAAGGTAATCATAAAACTCAGTAAAACTAACTTCATCCTCTTCCCAAATAAAAAAACAAGTCATTTACAAACCTGCGTAAAATGCAACATTGCTTGTGAGACAGCACAGATTTTCGTTCCCGAGTAAACATTACTATGTCTGCATAACTTTTAGCAACAGGTGTTCCCATTGGTACTCCCTTTCTTTGTGTATACAACTGTTTTTGAAATGGAAACACATTATTTGTTAAAACCACTTCGAAGAGCTTGCATAACATATTTATATATTGCTGTGAATATTCAGTGTAATCTGAAAGATGCTGTTTTACAAAAGCCACATCTGTGTCATTCGGTACCATTATAAATAACAAATCCACATCTAAGGTAGCAAGTAATGGCCAAAGTGGATTTGCATACATTACTGGCTGTTTTTTGTGTTGCTCTGAATCATATTTGCTGAAATGAGTGTTTGCTGCTGTGACTCCCCAGTATGTAATGAAATTGATATTTCCATATTACCACAGGTATGAGATCAGCCGCAGTGGTGCAGCGGTTAGCATTGTCAGCTCACAGCAAGAGGTTCTCACATTCGATTCTTGGCTGGAGCACCTTCTGTGTGGAGTCTGCATGCCCTCCCCACAGTCAAATGACGTTAAAGACATGCAGGTAGGTGCTTACGTGAAAGGATTTGCACCGTAAAAATCCACTGCCAATGATTAGCGGACTGGAGTTCCCCTGTGGTGACCCCTAACAAGGAAAAGCCGAAAGACATCACTTTTACCACAGGTATTATGAGAAGATGTAAAAAAGTAGCCATTTTATACGTAGTTCTTCCATTCAAGCACAATCAGTTCTGTTAATGTTCCTTATAGAAGGAGAAGGTGCATTTTCCATTCTAAACCAAGAAAAGCCCAGATAGTATCAGACTACCATGCATTGACCAAAAACACAGTTAAATCCAAATAAAATTGTTAAATAAATGTTTTATTGGGATTTAACCATGGTTTTCGGTCATTGCATGGTCATGCGACAGTACGTGGGCTTATCTTGATTTATTTGTGTCTTTTTGCTGCATGGACACACTTACTTTTCCATTCTACAGTGGTGTCTTAAAGGAACCAAATATATTTAGATTATCCTGTTTAGATCATTGCAAACATTTTGCAGTTAACTTCTTCCTTTCCCTCTGCACTTCAGCTGTTGGAGCTGACCTGTTTTGCTCCCTTTTTGCCGATAAATCTTTCACTTTTTCAATAGTACATCCTTAGTGTGGGGTAGAATTCATCAGTAAAGGACAAATTAGAAAACTATATTCAGCAATAAGTGATTGGAGGGGTTACTAAATATTGGGATGTTCTTCATTCCACATTGCTGCAGTCCTAACTATTGGGCAGTCCGCTGTCCAGTCGGCCCGAATACCAAAGTATATGGCTGACGTCGGTCACGGCGCATTAGACTGACGTCAGTACGTCAGGGTACTAATGCGCATGACCGACGTCATATCCTCAGTCTTTTTTGCCGCATGGTCCGATGCAGAAGCAATTTTGCGAGTGCAGGTTGGCGTTCTGAAAGTTTCTGAAGTCAGAGTTTCAGACCGAATCAAAGTTGGCTAAGTACCCCGTTGGGGAATATTTTGTTTTTTTCTTGCCTCAGTATTTAACCGGATGTCAGAAAAAGTGAATAACTGTATTTCTTGTGGGAAACAGATACCTCATAGGGATTACCATACTTTGTGTATACCTTGTTTAGGGCCTGAGCACGACGTTGTTGGATGCCGCTCTTGTGCTAGATTTAACAAACGCACTATTAAGAGAAGGTTAGACTGTGCCAGGTTAGTGTTTGGGAAGCGTTGTAATTATAAAATGCCGTCGGATGCTCCGACGCCCGCTTCAGCCAAAAAACGCAAGGACAAAGCAGCGAAGCCTAGAGGGGAAGAACCGACAGTCCCGGACGTCGGTTCTTTAGAGGGCTCAGTGGAGCCGGAGGTTCTGCCAGGAGTTTCTTTGGAATCTCAGGGAGAAACTTTATTGTTGCAGGATGTGTCCTCTCAGGAAGTAGGCCAGGCTGAAGGGGCTTCTCAGGTGGCTGTTCTTCCCTCTCTCCCTAAGGTGGTTAGGGCCTCGCCTTCTGTTGCCAAGGCTTCTTTAAGAGGCAGGCCTACTTTAGCTTCTGTGGGGGTTTCTCCAAGTGTTTCAGGGTCTTTGCCTAAGAAGCATATGCTAAAAATGGCAGAGGATTTGATTACTATGATTAGAGGTTCTATGCCCCCTCCTGATAAGAGGCCTAGGGTGGAACCTGAGTTTGAGAGTTTTGAGCAATGTTCGGAAGCTTCTGAGTCTTCTGCTGAGGACTTGCAGGAGTATCCTCCTTATTCTGATTCTGATGTGGATGATTCTACTCCTTCAGCTTCGCCTCCTGAGGATTTTTCTTTTTCAGAGACCCTGCATTCCATGAGGGAGCATTTTAAATGGGAAGGTCAAGATTTCTCTGATTCCAGGAAGAGGCTTAGAGAATTCTTGTTTTTACCCCAGCATAGGCCTTTAGCTATACCTCCTGTTCTGAATGTTGTAGAAGATGTTTTTGCAGAGGCTTCACTAAATCCTGATTCTTTGCCTCCTGCACCAGTTAAACCGTATAGGTACTATAGGGTGCCTGAAGCCCATAAGTATCTTTTTAAGAGTCCTAGGGCGGACCCAGAAACTGTCTCTCAGGGGCCTAAAGGTGTGAAGGCTTCTGTGGTTAAAAATCCTGTTCCTCCTGATAAAGAGGCAAGGGCTTTGGATAGATGGGGAAAGAAAGTGTATACTTCTTCCACTTTAGCCATGAGGGCGTTGAATTGTCAGTTTCATATGTTAAAATATCAGAATTATCTCCTTTCACAATTGAAGTCTAAGGTGGATGCTCTGGCTGAAGGTATTGAGTGTAAAGAGCTGCAGGATTTAGTTCATGTTTCTGAACAAGTGGGAAAGCATTCTTTGCAATGTGGTTTTGATGCTGTGCAGGCCTCCTCGAGGGTGGCTGCCACTGGTTCTGTTCTTCGTAGGCACGCCTGGTTGAGAGATCAGAACTTAGCTGAGCATGTTAAGACAAGGATTTTGGATGCTCCTTTACAGTCTGATGTGTTGTTTGGTTCGCCTGTGGAAGCAGTTTTAAAGAAAATGGAGGACAAGGCTAAGTCTATGCAAACTGTTAAGGATTTTTGCAGGTGCAGCCTCCAAGTTTAGTAGAAATTGGCCTACTAAGGGGTGGACTTATCCTGCTTATGATTCCCAGTCTAGGGGTAGGTCTAGACGTGGTAGGGGCAGAGCTCAAGGTTCTTTTAGGCCTAGGACAGGAGTTCACCTGCTCAGACTTCTGGTGAGGGCAGGGGTCAGTCCTTTCGTAAGCAGACCCAATGACCTGCCTTTTCAGCTGCCAGTACATTCTCGCCTCGCACCTCTAGGAGGAAGACTTTCTCTTTTCAAAGAAAATTGGGATTTAATTACCCAAGACAAATGGGTTCTGGATATCATTCACCACGGTTACAGGTTTTATTTCCATACCTTGCCTCCTTTCAAAGGCATGCCAGACATTCCTCCTCTACAAAGAACAGAGGCTGCATAAACAAATTTCTCTGTTACTCCAAATAGGAGCCATTCAGTCAGTTCCTGTGCCAGAAAGGGGCCTAGGATTTTATTCTCGCCTGTTCCTAGTACCAAAGAAGGGGAACACGTGGAGACCAATTTTGGATTTATCTATCCTCAACACTTATCTGGACATTCCAAAGTTCAAAATGTTGACGTTACAACAGCTTTTACCTCTGCTGGGCAAAGATCACTGGATGGTAACTTTAGATCTCAAGGAAGCTTACCTTCATGTGCCTATAAGACTAAGTTGCAGAAAGTATCTGCGTTTTCGAGCTGGAAATTCTCATTATCAGTTCTCTGCATTGCCCTTTGGCTTATCTACTGCGCCCAGAGTATTCACAAAGGTTCTGGCTCCAGTGATAGTTTACTTCAGGCTAAAAGGAATTCAAATCTATCCTTACTTGGACGACTGCCTGATTCTGGCTCAAGAAAAGGAAGACCTTCTACAGCATTTGGAATATGTCATAGCAGTGCTAAGATGCCTAGGGTATTCTGTGAACGAAATAAAGTCCAGTCTAGTACCCTCTCAAGACATGTGCTTTCTGGGTGTGAGACTGAATACAGCAGCCCAGATGGCCTTTTTAACCCCAGACAAACAAAAGAATCTTTCCAGTTACTTCCATCAATTATCTCTTCAGTCCGGGCTGACTGCAAGGACAGTCCTTCAAGCCTTAGGGTTCATGGCATCTTGTATTCTGGTGCTTCCCAATGCCAAACTGCATATGAGGAAGCTACAATGGTATCTCAAAAATCTATGGACACAGCACTGCCAGGATCTGGACACTGTCATTCAAATAATACCTTGCATTCAAAAGGAATTTTTGTGGTGGGCTCAGGAATGTCACCTAAACAAGGGACTCTCTGTGACCCGGCCAGAGGCAAGTCAGATTCTAACGACAGATGCCTCAGACATTGCTTGGGAGCTCATCTAGATGGAAAGTGGATACAAGACAAGTGGCCTGCCAGACTACAGCATCTACATATCAACATGAAAGAGATGTTAGCAGTCCAGTTTGCATTAATGGCTTTCAAGGAGTTACTTCTTCCAGGGCAGGTGTTGATTCTAACAGACAACACAACTGTCATGTGGTACATCAACAAACAAGGGGAACACATTCTTACCCATTGTGCAGGCAAGCAATGATTTTATGGGAGACTGCGCTCAGCTTGCAACTAACTCTTCAGGCAAGGTTTCTGCCGGAGCACAGAACTCCTTAGCAGATGTGTTAAGCAGACAAATCATGGATCCCCACGAGTGGAAACTGGATCTTCATGTATTTCAAAATTGACAGTGTCATGGGGAACTCCAGACATAGATCTGTTCGCTTCTCCACTAAACCACCAGCTGCCAAAGTTTTGCACAAGGATTTCATCACACAGCTTGGAAAGTGGATGCTCTTTCTTTCAGTTGGAAAAATCTTCATGTGTATGCTTTTCCACCTCTGCCTCTTCTCCCAAAGGTGCTTCTAAAGGTCAGACAAGACAAGCCAAGGATGATTTTAATAGCTCCAGATTGGCCTCGCAGCACTGGTACCCATTACTGAGGAGTCTGGTAAGGAAGCCTCCATGGCCTTTACCCTTGATTCCACACCTATTGTCTCAGAGGGACGGTCATCTGCTCAATGTCAAGCTTCAAACTCTTCATCTAACAGCCTGGCATATTCTGTTTTGAAAGACAGCAGGTCTCAACTTCCTCAACAAGTTTTAAATGTGATTATGGAAGCCAGAAGACCTAGTACAAGGAAAGTGTACGCAGAAAAATGGAAGAGATTTTTATTTTGGACTGCAGCAAAGAATTTGGAGATTTCGGAGCCTAATTTGAGTGTGGCTCTTCAATATCTTACTGAGTTATTGGACAAAGGTTTGTCTTTCTCTTCCATTAAGATTCATGCTGCAGCAATTTCAGCTCACTATGATTGTGACCCACCATTGTTTTCACATCCTTTGTTCAAGCAATTTCTTAGGGGGCAAAGAATATAAGACCCCACGAGAGCTCCTACTCCTGCTTGGGATCTCAATTTTGTGTTGGAGAAACTTACTCTACAACCTTTTGAGCCTGCAGCTACTGCTGACCTGAAATACTTGTCATGGAAGACTGCTTTTTGTTGGCCATTACTTCTGCAAGAAGGGTTGCTGAGTTACAGTCCCTTTTGCCGTTTGAACCTATTTTGATTTTTCATAAGGATAGGGTATCATTACGTACTAATCCTTCCTTTATGCCTAAGGTGGTTTCTAGTGTGGCTTTAAACCAAACTATTCATTTGCCTACTTTCTATGCAGATCCCCAAAATAAAGGGAAAAGATTTTGCACACTTTAGATGTACACAGGCAATTGCGTTATTATTTAAGCAGGACTAAGGATTTTAGACCGTCTCAGCAGTTGTTTGTTTCTTTTGCTTTGAGTTCGCAGGGCAAGCCTGTGTCAAAACAAACTATTTCTAGGTGGATTGGGTTTTGCATTGCATTTTGTTATTCCCATCATGGCAAAGAGATTCCAGCTGGGATTAGGCCTCATTCCACTAGGGCTACTGCCACTTCAACAGCATTTCTAAGGGGGGTGGCAACTAAGGATATTTTGGAGGCAGCTACTTGGAGTTCAGTGCATACTTTCTCTAAGCATTACCACCTTCCTCTCTACTCTAAGTCTAGGGCTGGTTTTGCCACAGCTATTTTGCAAGGCATGTTATCAGCTCCTGCTTCCTTATGATTTGCCAGCCTCCCTTACCTCTGCTTTGGGATTCTACCCAATAGTTAGGACTGCAGCAATGTGGAATGAAGAACATAGTACAGTTTTGTACCTACCATAAATGTAGATGTTCGAGGATCCACATTGCTGCAGTCCAATCCCTCCCTCCTTCCCCTCTGTGTTTAGGGGTGGTTGTGTAGGTGAGATTATCTTCTGGTACCTTTGTATATATTGTATATATTTTTGGTGCAGGTATGTTTGGTGTGTTTTGGTTTTGGCCTTGTCTTTTTAGGGTCTTCTGACATCTGGGGCAAGAAAAGACTGAGGATATGACGTCGGTCATGCGCATTAGTACCCTGACGTACTGACGTCAGTCTAATGCGCCGTGACCGACGTCAGCCATATACTTTGGTATTCGGGCCGACTGGACAGCGGACTGCCCAATAGTTAGGACTGCAGCAATGTGGATCCTCGAACATCTACATTTATGGTAGGTACAAAACTGTACTTTATATCCATTGCCACACATATCCACAGCAGCTCCATCTTTAGCTAGCAGTCTTTTGAATGAGCTGCTTCAAAACAAAAAAAGTTTTCAGAGTTCCTTCTTTCTTTAGAGCTTCAGGTTTTTATTCTTATTTTTACCTTGTACTCAAAAACGAGTGCTGGAGACCTGTTCTAGATCTGTGCAGTCTCAGAAAGTTCTTTGGTTCCTAAGTTTAGAATGGCTACCCTTAAGTTTCTTATTCTCCTTCCTCAATGCACTGGAGCTCAATGATGGCTTTTGGCCTGTTTACGTCTTTTCCCCATATGAAGTTCCCCAACCTTCTAGTGCATGTAACAATCACTTTCAGCTGCTATTCTCTCTTTTGAAGTTAGCACTGCTACCAGGGTTTTTACTAAATGCCTGACCCTCACCATTATGGCTCTCAAGTTAAAGGCCATTTACTGGTACTCTTATCTGGATAACTGTTTTTACTTGGTCATGCAAAAGAACAGTTCCTGGATAAATTAGTGAATGTTATTACCTTTCTAGAGTCTTTAGATTTATGCCCTATTTTCAAAAGCTCTTTCTGGGAGGACTCTCTATCAAAGATTCAATAAAGGCTTTTATGTCTCCAGGCAAAATTTTTGACATGTTATTGCTAATGTTAGTGGTGCATTGATGGTAGAGCTCTCTTTTCTGGGTCCCATGTCTACAAGCATTAAGATGGTTTGTAGTAGAAGAATTCATTTGACAAAGCTTCATCATTACCCAACATGTCTCAGGAATCAAACAGTCCACTTCTTAGAAGACAAGTACGCTCTGATTCTCCCTTATGTCAAAGATGTGAAATGGTTAGAAGAGGCAGATGTTCATCGTGTTTCACTGTCGCAGTCATGACTGTAGGGTTCTCCCCTGCCGGCAGGCAGTCCTCGGTCGGCAGGCAGTCCTCGGTCGGCCAGAATCCCAAAGTCTGGGTCTGGCGTCGGCTGTTCAACCATGCTCCCTGACGTCAGAGCGCCAGGAGTACAAAGCTGACAGCTGACGCCATGTTCTCCAGTCTTTCTTGCCGTGCGGTGATAGTTCGCAAGTGCCGGTCGGCTGACTGCTGGCAATCTTTTCTGTAAAACTTCAGTCCGAAGACTTTCTCCTACTCAAAGCTAAGTACCCCGTTGGGGAAACTTTTTCTTGCTCCAGTCTGATGTCAGAAAAAGTTAATAATTGTATTTCATGTGGGAAGCAAATACCTCATAAGGATTTTCATTCTTGCTGTATTCCTTGCTTAGGCCCTGACCACGACGTAGCTAGTTGTCGGTTTTGTGCTAGATTCAATCAACGTACAATTAAACGAAGGTACGATTTTGCATTTCATTACTTCGGTAGGCGTTTTAATTACAAAATGTCGTCGGATACGGTTCCGGCTACCGGAGTTCACAAACGACGCAAGGACAAAGACAGGCCTCCGAGGTCCAAATCTGACGATATCGCAAGCAGAGTGAGCTTCAGGTTCGGCTGTCGTCAGTGAGGCACTTTTGCAGCCCCTGTCGTCGGCCATTTCGGAACCGATGGCCGAAACGGACTCCCACGAGGAGCCAACTAGGCCTTTGAATATTTCTATTGCAGGACCTTCGGACAGTGCTCCTTCGGATGGGTCCAGAGCCGCTGTGCAGGTACCGGCTTCCGAAGGGGTTTTCAGGCCTACTCAGCTTCTAATAAAGGCAAAGCCAAAGACAAAGGCAAAGACTCCTTCCAAATCAAAGACTGCAACACAGGCCTCTTCTGAACCGGCTCCCAAGTCACAGAAACAGTTACTTAAGATGGTGGAGGATTTACTTACTATGATTAGGGGTTCACATCCCCCTCTAGATAAAAGGCCAAGGCAGGAAGTTTATTTTGATTCCTCTGATCAGGCTTCTGTTTCTTCAGTTTCTTCTTCTGACCAGGAATATTCTTTCCCTCCTTATGAGGATTCTGATGCTGAGGAATCCATTCCTTCAGCTTCTCTCCCTGAGGATTTCTCTTTTGGGGAAACTTTGCATGAAATGAGGTAACATTTCCACTGGGAAGGACAGGAGTATTCGGAATCTAAGAAAAGACTCAGAGATTTTCTTCTTCTTCCCCAACATAGACCCCTGGCTATTCCTCCTATTTTGGATATTGTGGATGATGCTTTTTCGGAGGCTAACTTAACCCCTGACTCTTTTCCTCCTGCTCCTGTTAAGCCTGATAGATATTACAGGGTTCCTGATTCCCACCAGTTTTTATACAAGAACCCTACTGCTGACCCTGAAACCATTTCTCAGGGTCCTAAGTGAGTTAAGGCCGCTTCTGCTAAAAACCCCATTCCCACTGAGAAGGATTCTAGATCTTTAGAAAGATGGGGCAAAAAAGTGTACACTTCTGCTACTTTATCTATTAGGGCTTTAAACTGTCAGTTTCATATGCTGAAATACCAGCAATTTCTCTTGTCTGTTTTAAAACAAAAGCTTGCTTCCATTTCTGCCTGTGCAGATGATAAGGAACTACATGACTTAATGCATGCCACTGAACAAGTTGGGAAGCATGGTTTACACTGTGGATTTGATGCCTTGGAGGCTTCTTGTAGGGCTGCTGCCTCTGGCACAGTAATTAGAAGGCATGCATGGTTAAAGGAACAAAATTTGCCAGAACAAGTAAAAGCTAAATTATTGGATGCTCCTGTTCAGCATAATGTTTTGTTTGGATCAAAAGCTGAAGAGGTGATTAAAAAGATGGAGGACAAGGCGAAATCCATGCAAACAGTTAAAGATTTCTTACAAGTACAGCCACCCAGATTTAGCAGGAATTGGCTTACAAAAAATTGGTCCTTTCCCAATTCAGACAGGCCTCAGAGGGGTAGATACAGACGCTCCCGAGGAAGGCCTCAAACACAAGCCTCTTATAGACCAAGACAGTGGACTGCTTCCACCCCTAGGGGAGGAGAGGACAGGTCGCAAACTCATAGGAAACAGACTCAATGACTCCCTCTGTTGGGCTGCAGGAACTTCTTGCCTGGAAGCCCCTCTCGGAGGAAAACTTTCTCTTTTTCATCGAAATTGGACTCATATAACCCAAGACAAGTGGGTTCTGGATGTTGTTTCAAGAGGTTACAGATTCCATTTTCATACCCTACCAAGGCCAAGCGGATGGCCAGACCTTCCAAAACATCAATGGACAGAGGCCTTAAACCAGGTGGAAGCTCTTTTGGCTATGAAAGCCATAGAACTAGTTCCACTTTCAGAGATGGGACAAGGTTTTTACTCAAGGCTCTTTCTAGTCCCCAGGAAGCAAAATTCATGGAGACCCATTCTGGATCTGTCAGTCTTGAACACCTTTCTAGAGATTCCAAAATTCAAGATGCTTACTCTACAGCAGCTACTACCAGTGCTGTCCAAAAATGCATGGATGGTAACTTTGGATTTAAATGAGGCATATTTACACATTCCCATCAGGCAGGAACGCAGAAAATACCTCGGGTTCAAGGCCGGATCGAGACACTTTCAATTTTCTGCGCTGCCCTTTGGATTGTCTACTGCGCCCAGGGTCATCACCAAATGCCTGGCTCTAGTAGTAGTTTACTGCAGACTCAAGGGAATTCAAATTTACCCTTATCTGGACGACTGTCTTATTCAGGCAGACAGCAAGGAGGTCTTACTCCAGCATCTACGGTTTGTTTAGGATCTCCTCAAGTTCCTGGGATTCACTGTAAACATAAAAAAGTCAAATTTGACACCCTCACAACAGATCATTTTTCTGGGCGCTTCTTTAAACACAACAACCCAGATGGCATTTCTGACATACGAAAAACAGTTTCAGCTGGCTTCAACTTTCAAAACCTTGGCAACTTTAACTCAGCTATCTGCAAGGAGATTCCTGCAGGCTTTGGGTTACATGGCCTCCTGCATCCTTCTCGTACCATATGCAAGACTACACATGAGGAAAATACAGTGGTACCTAAAAAGTGTATGGTCTCAGCATTGCCACAGTTTAGACCTATACTGATCTCCGTCCTTCCTTGCCTTCAAAAGGAATTCCTTTGGTGGTCCAAGGCATGTACTCTAAACAAAGGGAAACCCTTCTGTTTGCCTCCTGCCACTCAGATTCTAACCACAGATGCCTCGGATTATGCATGGGGAGCCCATTTTCAGGGCAACTGTCTGCAGGGCCTTTGGACAAAGGATCAGAAGCACCTGCATATCAATTTAAAGGAAATGTTGGCCGTTCAGAAAGCTCTAATGGCCTTCAGGAATCTTCTACAACCAGGACAACTACTGATACGGACAGACAACACCACAGTTATGTGGTACATAAACAAGCAAGGGGGATCTCATTCCTACCCCCTTTGCAGACTAGCCATGGATCTATGGAACACAGCTCTAGCTTGCAATCTGGACCTTCAAGCTCAGTTTCTACCAGGGAAGCAAAACTTCCTGGCAGACAGTCTGAGCAGAAACCTTTCTGATCCACACGAGTGGATGCTGGACACCGAAATATTCAGGATGATAACAGCAGTCTGGGGATGTCCTCACATAGACCTCTTTGCATCCCATCTCAATCATCAACTACAGAATTTTTGCACCACGACTTTCCACGAACAAGCTTGGAAAGTGGATGCACTATCATTCAGTTAGAGAAACCTCTCGGGATATGCCTTTCCGCCTCGTCCTCTTCTTCCATGGGTTTTATTAAAGATCAAACAGGACAAGCCCAAGATGATAATCTTGCTGGCCCCAAATTGGCCTCAACAGTTTTGGTACCCTACTCTGAAAAACCTATGTCTGGAGCCCCCTTGGGTCTTACCACAGACTCCAAACCTTCTGTCCCAACATCAGGGTCAGGTTCTACACTCCCATGTCAGAACTCTCAGCCTGGCGGCCTGGTTAATCCAGGGTCTTTAATTCCTTCTCTCCTACCCAAGCAGGTTATGGATGTCATTTTAGAAGCCAGACGTCCTAGCACTAGAAAATCTTATGCAGGAAAATGGAAAAGATTTTGTTCCTGGATGCAGGCTGAGGATTCTGATCCTCTTCTTCCTAACATTCCTTTGATTTTACTTTACCTGACAGATCTCTTACATAAGGGTCTCTCTTTCTCTTCCATTAAGATACATGCCTCTGCTATTTCCGCTCATTATAATACAGACCCTCCAATCTTTTCCCACCAGCTCATGAGACAGTTTCTCAGAGGAGCTAAGAACTTAAGAACTCCTAGATCTCCTCCCATTCCTGCTTGGGATCTCAACTATGTTTTGGAAAAGCTCACCTTACCTCCTTTTGAGCCTGCTGCCTCTTCAGACATCAAGTTTTTATGTTGGAAAACAGCCATCCTGTTAGCCCTGACCTCTGCCAGGAGAGTTTCAGAGTTGCAAGCTCTTATGGCTGTGGAACCTTATATTATTTTTCATCAAGACAGGGTGTCTTTGAGGACTAATCCTACATTCATGCCTAAGGTGGTTTCCAAAGTGGCTTTAAATCAAACTATCCACTTGCCAACTTTTTTCCCCACTCCTCAAAATAAAGGGGAAAGGATCTTACATTCCTTGGATGTACACAGACAGCTACGTTTTTACCTGGACAGAACCAAGGACATCAGAAAATCAGAGCAATTGTTTGTTTCTTATGCTTCAAGTTCCCAAGGTAAAGCTATTTCAAAACAGACCATTTCTAAATGGATTGCTCATGGAATCAGATTTTGTTATTCACACCATGGAAAGCAAATCCCAGGGAGTATACGGACTCATTCCACCAGAGCTGCTGCCACTTCTGCTGCCTTCCTCAGGGGAGTTCCTACCAAAGACATTTTGGAAGCTGCAACTTGGAGCTCAGTGCATACTTTTTCAAGGCACTACAATCTACCTCTCTACTCTAAGTCTAGGGAAGGCTTTGCTTCTGCAGTCTTGCAGGGCCTTTTAGCCGCCCCTTCTACTTTATGACCACCTCCCTTTCATTCTGCTTTGGGATTCTACCCTACAATCATGACTGCAACAGTGAAACACGATGAACATAGTACAGTTGTGTACACTTACCATAAATGTAGATGTTCGAGTGTCTTCACTGTTGCAGTCTGGGTTTCCCGCCCTCCTGTCCCCTCTTATTTTTACTTTTGTGTGGTTCCTTTTTTCACCATTCTTCTGAGGTGCATTTGCAAAGGATATGGGACCTTTCTCATTTTGGGACTCCTGACATCTGGGGCAAGAAAAACTGGAGAACATGGCGTCGGCTGTCAGCTTTGTACTCCTGGCGCTCTGACGTCAGGGAGCATGGTTGAACAGCCGACGCCGGACCCAGACTTTGGGATTCTGGCTGACCGAGGACTGCCTGCCGGCAGGGGAGAACCCTACAGTCATGACTGCAACAGTGAAGACACTCGAACATCTACATTTATGGTAAGTGTACACAACTGTACTTTTTCTTTCTCATCCATCTTAATTAAATAATGATGGACATGAATGCATGAAGTTTCAGGGTTTAATGTTTCTGCCTCACTCGATCTGCATATACATTTAAAGGAAATAACTGAAGATATGGCTGTTGAATTCAGTGGACTGTGCTTAGTGGTCTTTCGTATGGTGTCTAGACTCCACTACAGTAGTATAAGCACATAAGTAGTGGAGAAACGTATTCCTTTCTGTGTTGCAGTCTGGCAGGGAATATTTGGGCTCCTCTGCTGTTAGTGAATATCCAATGCATATAAGTTCATGTGCCTAGTGAGTGCAGTATTTGAAAGATGCTGTCAGTTATATAGTCCACTTAGATTTTGAATAGCCATCCAGTCTTATGTACTTGAAAAATGTGAGAGATGTTTTGCCTGTACTCAAAAGTAGCAACTTTGTTCTTTTCTTACAAGATCAGGATGTTTTTCTGTGAGATGAACAAGGGTATGATGTATGCTTTCCAACTTGCCCCTCTAGTTTAACGTTCTCTTGAAAACAGTAAGTGGAAAGTTTGAAATGATTCTGATGATTCCATAATGGTGAAATATCCATGATTTTCCATCCGTAACAGTTTTCCTTTCAGGGAATATCTCTCAACAGAAAATAAGGGCCTAGGATTGGCAGTTCTGTCTTCCTTATAACTAAAAATATACCAAGTATACGCTAAAAAGAACCATAGCTCACTGCAAATGCTTACATACAAAAATCACTTTTAATAAAAAAACAAATAAAAACACAAAACAAAATGTAAAATAGTTTTAACCCTCAGGGGTTTGTTTTTATTTGTTTTTTATTAAAAGTGATTTTTTTCTGTAAGTAAGCATTTGCAGTGAGCTACGGTTCTTTTTAGCGTTTACTTGGTATATTTTTGGTTATATGGTCGTATATAAGCTTACGACTTGGTATTTAATAGTAGTTCTGTCTTCCTTAACAGAGGAGTTAAGGCCAGCCGTACTTGGACAGCCTGGCATGACAAAACAATCTCAGACTTCTAGCCTTAGCTCTGATGCTGTGTGAGTTAGCACCCATCTCTCAAACTCTTCATACGGTAGGCATTGTCGCAGAGGTTAAAATTGCCCCATGATATTGACATGTTTGAGTGCTTAGATTGCTTAATTTATTAAATTTTATCTTTTAGCAACCAGACTTGACTAAAACTTTTGTCTTTTCTTTTCATCATAAATCCCCCCAACAGTTTTGTAGTGAAGGTAGTGTTGCTTTTCTCCCCCTTGGGTTAGTGCAGTCTGCATTCTCTTTATCACTGTTTTAGAGTTATAAGAATTTCTTATCTGTTATTGCCATGTGATACGGTTTTTGTAGGTCTGTATTTCTCAAAAAATTTAATTTGAACAGTTGATTTTATAATATATCATCTTTAACAACGCATAGGCATTGTACAGTTCATTCTTCTGCTCTTTCCATCCCTGTATTCAGTCAGTAGTTGTGCTTCTGCTGTGTTACTGTGCATGCTTTTTTGCAAGATGACTCTCGAGTATTGAAATTTGGTAGATAGGGAAAAGAAAGTAGGTATTTAAAAAGTGCAAATGCAGAATCCCCTCCCCTCTCAAAATGCGTAAAATATTTGGGAGAAGCCCACTTTTCAAAGAAGTATAACATGCCAGTATCAAGCTTTCCACCGTTAAGGGCAGAAAAAAAGACTAGAAATGGATAAACTCAAGTCTGCTGCACCTTTTGTTGAGGCTTCAGAGGTCAGGCCGTCTCTGTGCCTCCATTCAACTTCTTTCCAAGAATATGAAGTAGAAGAGCCCCCCTGCAGTAAACAAAAATCCTAGTATGAGGGTTTCTACCCACTTTGAGGCTTATCCTATCTAAGGATTCTTCAACTCCCAGCCTCCAGCCCAGCAGTATATCTTTAGTGGTGGCCAACCTGATGTGCTGCCACAGTGGACGTTGTTTCTCTCTTGGGATGGTTTTCCTAGTAGCCATTACTTCAGCAAGAGCATATCAGAACTGGAGGCCCTACTTCTAAGTACTCCTTACATTTTTCTCCCCAAGAGAGGGTTAGTAAGAACCGATCCCTCTTTTATGTCTAAAATGTTGACCAAGACTAATTTAAACCAGTTGTTAACTTAACATTGTTTTTTTTTTTTAACCAGAGGAGAAATTGTGGGACATAATAAAGAGCTGAAAGAATTTATTGGAGAGGGGAAGAGGGCAAAAGTTATGTGGGATGAGTTGATTCTTCCCATTAAACAAGGTGGCTTAGAATGAACTGATTTGAAGGGATATTTTAAAGCTACACAGTTGAGACTCGTGTACATAACACAAGCAGAAAATGTTAAGTCAAAGTGGCAAGAGGTGATGAAACTGGGGGAGTTTGAGAAGAAAGTAAGTGTAGGATTTTGGATGTAGGTACTTGAGAATAACCATACAAATGTTATGTTCATAAAGCAGCAGAAATTATTCAAAGAAATAAGCCAGTACTGAAATTGAGAAAAGACATTTTACCAGTAGGAATGACTGCAAGATGGGGTATAGAAACTTGGCAATGGGAGTCTGAAATTTATTGGGGAAAATCAGCAAAGGAACCAAAGTTGTGGGTGCAGATAACTGGAGGAGGAAAGGTAATATTGTGAGACGAGGCTAAACAGAAGTTTGGACTGCAGGATAGACTACCTTCCCTACCAAGGATTAATAACGGAGTATAGGCAAGGAGAAAGGAACAGGGGATTGTTACATGAATGACCAGCTCTGGTAGATTTTTTATTTGAGTCTAGAACAAAAGTTGCTGTTTAATTAGGGCATAAAAATATTGCACTATGATTATAAGAATAATTTTTGGATATTAGAAAAGACTGGGAAGAGAGAATAGAAAGGTACTATATAAAGGAACAATATGACAACATCTGTGTCTTGCTCCCAGTTATGCAACACGGTATAGAATGTTTAGGATTTTTTGCTTGGAATTGTTTGAATAGATATGTTTAAACCAAAAACAGACCTCAGTGAATTTTTCCTCAGACATGTAGCAAATGCTGGAGGTGTATTGGAAAAGAAGGCAATTGTGATTTTTTTTTTTGGGGGGGGGGGCAACAAGTTGGCAAATTTTACAAGGTCCCCTAGAGAATACTTTCAGAAATTTTGTAGGAGCAAATGGCTGTAACTAAGGAAATTATTCTTCTGAGCAGGGATATAGGATCTGAATTGTTCAGAAATAGTAAGGCCTTATTGCGTTTAAGGCTGCAAACAAAAAAAACATGCAGTTGCTAAAACAAATGGAATTCAAAATCTAAACTAACTGTAACTGAAGTATTGAAGTGAGATCTTTAGAAAATGGAAGGAGCAAAGTATTTAGAAGTAATTTGAATTTGTTGTAGCAATACATGCAGCATAGTATTAAGGTGGAGGATGAGGAAGAGTGAACTTTAAGGGAAAGCAGGAATTGAGCAAATTATGTAATGTTGGAATGCATGAAAATTATTAAACTATATGCTGCATAAAGATAACAAAAGTAATGTTGATATGTCAGGTTTGTTTTCTGTTACTATATATGAACCTATATCAGTTTTTAATGTATTTCAAAAAAAGTTTTTTTTTTTTTAAATTGGCTGTTTGTAGGTACTCCAATACTACCAAATCTTATGACCATTCATGACTTGCCAGAACCCTTCCTCAGGCCATACCTCTTTTCTCTCAGAGGGCGATACTAGTAAGCCCTGGAGTAAATTTGTGGATACTCTTCCAGTGGTCTAGTTTGTTTAAAGGAAGTGAATTGCCCTGCTTAACTTGTAGGATTTATTCTAGAGGTTTGGGAAACGCTGGATTACTTTGTTTTATTTGTCTGCTAGGGAAGATTTAGGTCCCTGATTGTAGTTTTGATGGAGATTTTAGACTGGTGGAGAAACAGGAGGTCTAATAGTCTTATCTCTAATGGCACAGTAAATGAGACAGAGATCTCCCCTCAAAATGCTATGCAAGTTACTGAATAAAGGTTGTAGAGCTTCTATAGTTGTGATTTTATGTATGTGATCATTTTGGTTAGGAACCTTTGGGTTTTTCTAATTGTTATGTTTAGTGAAGTACATCCCAAAGAGGGGGCATTGTGCTCAATATTTGGCCTGTTCAGTGCCAGTCATTTTCATACTTTCTGATTTGGTACCTGCAATTCGTATTGTATTTGCACAGGGCACAGTTTTTCAGTTAGTTTGCTATCCAGCGTACCACATATGGATTGATTTTTAAAGCATTTGGCATTTCTAAAATGCCAACATGGGGAATGGGGTTGAAGGCCTTGGCCAGGTCAAGGTACATTGCGTGCAGTGGCCACAATCAACAGCCACCGTAACCCTTTTGAAGAAGTTTATCAGGTTAAACAGACAGGATCTACCTGTCACAAAATCTGACTGTTAAGGGTCAAGTCTAACATAATTCTTGATAGCGCAGTTTGAGGTCAGTTATAAAATGTCCCTTGTATTTGCAGATGAGGCTTGTAAAGCTGATAGGTCTGTAATTACCTGGGTTTGGTTGTAAGGCAACCCTTTTGGGGGTACATCACCAGTACAGGACACCGCTCATGAGGGACAAAATTGATTAGTGTGTCTGCAAGGGCATGTTTAGCACTATCAGAAGGTATGTAGTCGGGTCCCATGGAGGAAGTATTTTTGCTCTTAATTTGCATTTTCTATGAATGATCTTTAGAGGTTATTAGAGGAGTACGAGATTCAGATATTTTGGGGCTTTGAATAGAAATCTTGGAAGTGAAGCTGGCACTGAATTTTTTTGCAAGGATACTTAGCAGTGTAAAGCAGCAAATAGATGAAAGAAGCATGCAGAACAGACCACTAGCAAAGGTCCAAGTTTATTTAAGCGCTTTTCGTCAAGTTTCAGACTTCATCAGAAAAAATCACATGATCATGACAAACATATATACACCACCCCACCTAACCATTGGTCAATGTAATTACATCATTTCCTCTAAAACAAAACATTGTACAAAGTTAATAAAAATAGTTAAAACTTGATATTCTTGCAAAAAATCAAAATAAAAATACAACTGATAAACCTATAAGAAATAGATCAATTTTAATTTTAAAACAGAACTCAAAGAAATTCTGCCATTAAGACCTGGTACTTGGCAGGCATTAGTTTTAATCTGCCATGTCAATTCCTTAAATTCTAGCCATTCATCCATTGGTCCCCCTCTTGCTCCAAGGTCAATATGATCTATGGCACCAAACTTAAAAGTATGTGTTTGGCACGCACAAATGTGCTTGTACAAAGCACTGTTTGTTTTTATTTCTGATGTCATATAGGTGTTGATGCACCCTTTGCCTCAGTGCTCTTTTGGTTGTACCAGTGTAGAAACTGTCGCATAGATTACACACTGCGACCCCCTTTGAGTAACAGGAGTATTTCTTCTTTAATGACCAAATTTCCTTGAGTTCTGTTTTAAAATTAAAATCTATGTATTTTTTATAGGTTTATCAGTTGTGTTTTTATTTTGATTTTTTGCAAGAATATCAAGTTTTAACAGTTTTTATTAACTTTGTACAATGTTTTGTTTTAGAGGAAATTATGTAATTACATTGACCAATGGTTAGGTGGGGTGGTGTATATATGTTTGTCATGATCATGTGATTTTATTCTGATGAAGTTTGAAACTTGACGAAAAGTGCTTAAATAAACTTGGATTTTTCTGGTGGTCTGTTCTGCACGCTTCTTTCATCATAGGTGCTGGAAGCTGTTGAAGACTGCGGGGGCAGAGGGTGAGAGGGGGACTTAGTGATCTAAAAAGGGCAATTTTTTATAACTATTTACTACCACAACATAGGTTCACTTGGAGGACATTTTGAAGAATAAATTGCCTATGTTACATTAAAAAATGATAAGCTAGTAATATTGCAATAGGGAATGGATGGCAAACTGATGACAGGTTCATAGTTACTAGGTAACTCCTCCAAACGAGGGCATTCACAGGACTGCAGCATCCACTCCCTTTAAAGTATAACACAGTACAGTATCAGCAATCCATCTACATACTCAGAGTAGAACCCATAGCTTTCTGCATCCAAAGTAAGGCTACACCTGTTGTGCTATTAACAGTGCAAACAGACTTGGAATAAGCAGCACTAAACGTCTCTTCCCCTGAAGCCCTCAGCTCCTTATTTTTTATTTAACATTTGTTTACCAGGAAAGTCTGACGTGGAACAAAGCCAATTTTCAGCAGAGGCACAGGGAGAAATGCTCCAGATGCATATCTTTTTAACATGGGAAGAAACCAGAACACCCAGTGGAAACCGGCACGAACACAGGGAGGACATACATACTTTGCACAGAAGGCACCCCAGCCAAGAATCAAACTGAGAACCTCTTGCTGTGAGGCAACAACACTACCACTGCATCATCCACTTGGCAACTAAATCTCTCAATTTCACAGCAGAAGAAATCTGGAAAAGCCAAAATGTATTTTTTTTTGGGGGGGGGGGGGGGGGCAAAGTCTCAAACCAGGGACACATTTTAAATATTGCTTGTACAATCTTAGAAAGTTGCTGAAATAATGATCTGAAGTAGTTAACTTCATTTGTCCGTCAACCTATAGGTTATCGGATCCATATCGGATCCGAGCTGGCAGCTTCCAACAGCTAAGATCCGAGCTCCAAGCTCCTCCCCTTACCCACAATCCCCTGCTATCCCTTCCTGACCTCAGATCTAGTTTGCAGCAGTTCTCTCAGCAGCTTGATCGAGCTTCCAGGCATGGTGGTTGTCGAATTTGTGAGAAAAAATCTCCTTTTTCTTAGTTTTAAACTGATTTTAGTGTGTGTGTGATTTAACATAGTCCCCCAGTAGTGTTAACGTTTTCTCTACCTGGTGTTTAGTTATCTTTTTAATGTTATTCCCTCCCCCTCGTGTGCGTGTTAGGGTGTGTGGTTTTGGGGCCTAGCGGGTGTGTTGTGTTTTTTGTAGGTATGGCAAAGGCACCCATAACATTCTTTTCAAAGTGTGCTGAGTGTGGCAATAAGCTGTCCCCAGCGGATGGCCACACTCGGTGCATTTTATGCCTTGGGGTTGAACATCTTTCCACCGGTTGCACTATTTGTGCAGCGTTCAACCCCAGGGCCCTCAAGGACCGGAGGTCGAAGCTGATTCTGGCGGGACTTCTGCCCCCGGATCCGGCTTCTTCCTCCAGTCCCTCTGTGGCACCTGCCACGGCAGCGCCACCTGCTATTCCCCTTCCCCTGGCTGGGACTCAACCTCCCACCTTGGGCCAGGAGGAGAGGGAAGCTAAAAAGGAGAAACGCCGGGAAAAGCACCACAAGCGGCGGGCCGAAGCTTCTACATCGGCCCCGCCAGCCAAACGGGTTTCTCCTCCCAGGGCCTCCGAGTCTTCTCCTTCCAGTGTCCATTCACCCCGCTTTTTGCCGGGGCCGGAGGTGGAGGAGACCCGGTCACCTTCGAGGTCATCGAGGTGGCACTCCTGGCCTGCCTCCATGGCCTCATCAAGGTCTACCCAGAGTTTGTCAGATGCAGACTTGGACCGGATGATGCGTAGGTTCCTCTAGGCCCAGCTGCAGATGGGAGTGCTCCTGCCCCCCCCCCCTCCGGGGGGAAGCTCGACCCCCTTTTTCACCCCGATTACTCCTTCTCCGACCCACTACCAGGGTTCCGAGCCTTCGGAGCCGGGTAGCGTCGGAGCCGGGGGACTGTCGGCACGGATAGTATCGGGTACTTCTGCGCCGATGGCACCTGGTCTGTCGGGTCCCTTTTCTTCGGATCCGAGCTCTCGGAGCCGAGAGCTGAGCTTCGGATCCAGAGGTGTCAGTATGGCTTCGGCTCCGTCTCAGTCAGAGCATAATGGCCCTTCGGATCCAACCGCGTCGGCTCCGATCTGCACGTCAGATCCGAGGGAGGGTCTGCTCTCAGATCCTAGGGAGAGTAGCTCTCCTTCGGCATTCGATGTCGTGGAGAGGGTTTTGTCGAGGGATTCCAGGCCCCTGGCTTCAGCTACAGCTCCACCCTGCACTCCCTCTCAGACGTTTTTGCCTTCCATCACCCGGCCCCAGGGACAGCCTGCTCAGACGTCCCAGATAGTTCCCTTGCTGGAACAGGATGTGGTTGGTGAGGCCTCTTCGGACAGCCCCCCCCCCCCCGAGGAAGTCCCTCACAAACGCAAGTTCAAGAGGAGGCACTTGGACTCCCCTGAGTCCTTGACAGAGGACACAGACTTTGAGGAAGGGGAAGGTTCCCCAAGGTCACCCCCCCGAAGATGTCTCCTTCGGAGACATCATGGAGATGCTTTGGATCAGATGGGGGTGGTCTGCCCCAAAACCTTCCTCTGATGAGTCTGTGTTTCTGGAGGCGTTTTGAAGCAGGCCCATCTACCTCTTGGTGTCCCCTCCCGCCGATCCCCTGGTAGACCTGATTACTACCAGGGCATGGAAGGAACCGGACACTACGGAGCCCATTCCAGAGAGGCCGGACAAAATTCTCAGCCCCCCTTCAGACAAGTCATGTTGGAGCAAGGGAGCCCCGGTAGATGCCATGTTGGTGGTGGCCGCCACCAAAAGGGAACTGGCCCAGGAGAGTTTCTCGGTCCATCCTCCAGACAAGGAGTCTCGGATGATGGACCATCTGGGGAAGCGGGTGTTCGCTTCAGCCACCTTTTCTGTAAGGTCGCTGAATTATATGGCACACGTGATACAGCTCCAGCAGGATCTTATCAAAGAATACGCTGGGTCGCCCCCAGAGTCCATGTCGGCAGAGGACAAGAAAGTGTACTCTACCCGAATGGCCACTCTCAACTCTATCTCCAATGCATCTATGCGGTTACTATCCCATGCCACGGAAGGAGCTGCTAGAGCTAGTGGAGCGGGCGTTGTCCTACAACGACAGGCATGGCTCCGTCATTGTGATTTCGCGGAACCCTTTAAGGCGTCATTCGCAAATGCCCTGTTTGATGGTTCTGCCCTTTTTGGCAAGACCATACGCAACACACTGGTCCAGAGCGAGAAAGACGGGAAGACGTCTGCCATCGGAGTCCGCTTCTCTGCTCCCCAGAGGTCCTTTTCCAGGAACCAAAAGGGACAGATGAAGATGTGGTTCCGGAAGTCTCAACAGTCCCATTTTGCTCCGGACCCCTCATCCTTCAGAGGCAGAGGAGGACAGGGTGGACGCCGCCCTAGAGGCAGAGGGGGCCCAAAAAACTTTGGGTCCAGAGAACCTTTCTCTGATCGGCCCACGCAGCAACCCTGAAGGGTTACCCGACTGCTCCACTCTGGAGGCAGTCTGGGGGTGTTTCTCGAGGCACCTGGCAGCTTGTGAGTCCATTACAGCAGATTGCTGGGTGCTTCAGATCATATCCAGAGGCTACAAGATCCCCTTTCTCAGTCTCCCTCTCAGTTCCCAAAGCCTCCCCGATGTCCCACCGAATCAAAGAGAGGCGGCAGCAGAGGAAATACTCCGGCTGCTAGAAAAAAGAGCAATGCAGCACGTCCCCCCAGACCAGTCTGGATCGGGCTTTTATTCCAGGTTCTTCTTGATGCCAAAAAAGACGGGGGACCTAAGACCAATCCTCGACCTGTCCTTCCTAAACCTGTCAGTAGCCAAAGAAAAGTTCTGGATGGTCACCCTTCAATCCATTCTTCCCCTTCTGCAGAAGAATGACTGGATGTGCTCCATAGACCTCAAGGATGTGTACTACCACATTTTGATGGACAGACGATCCAGGAGGTTTCTCCGCTTCCGGCTGGGAGCCAGCCATTACCAATTCAGGGTCCTTCCCTTTGGTCTCACCACAGCCCCCAGGGTGTTCACCAAAGTGTTAACTGTTGTAGCGGCCCACCTTAGACTCCAGAGAATTCAGGTCTTTCCGTACCTGGACGACTGACTCCTGACCACCCCCACCAGGCATCTACTATGCACTGCCAGGGATTACTTTCTCCATCTAGCTCCCCGGCTGGGGATCACGATCAACACTGGGAAATCTTCACTTCTTCCAACTCAAATCCTAGATTTCATTGGAGCCAGATTGAACACAAACCAGCTTCCAGCCTTCTTGACTCCGGACCAGCTACGAACTCTGAAACTCCATGTACTGGCCCTTCTACAATCCCCAGCTCCCCCTGCGGAATTGGTCCTGAGGGCTCTAGGCTTGATGGCGGCAACCATCCACCTACTACCCATGGTGCGCTTAAACATGAGAGTTCTTCAATGGACTTTGCAAGTCCAGTGGTCCTTCCTGCGACATCCCCTGAGCTTCCCCGTTCCTCTCAGCAGGGTGTGCAGGAAAGCCCTCTTATGGTGGCTCCAGTCCCCAGACTTCCAGACACCCCTTCTCTGTGTCCCCTCCTCTAGCCATGGTGACCACGGACGCCTCTCGCCTTGGGTGGGGGGGCATTGCTTGGGCAGGACCATCCAAGGCATGTGGAACCATTCGGAGACCTCATTGCATATCATTGTCCTAGAGATGAGAGTGGTGCTTTTAGCGTTGCAAGCACTTCAGAGCCTTCTTCCCTTGGGGACAATTGTGATCCAGACAGACAACATGTCGGTCGTCTGGTATATCAACAAACAAGGGGGAACCAGGTCCTATCCACTTTGTCGGGAGGCCATGAGAGTGTGGGAATAGGCGATGTCCACCAACCGCTTTCTCATAGCGACGCACATTCCGGGACGGTCCAACATCTTGGCAGACAGCCTGAGTCGAACCATCCTCTCACTGTACGAGTGGTCTCTGAACCCCAGAGTAGCGAATCAAATCTTCTCCAAATGGGGTCAACCTCGTTGCGATCTTTTCGCCTCTCCTGCGAACGCAAAATGCAGCGACTACTTCGCTCTAATTCCCCCACCCAGGGAATCCCCCAGAGACTCTCTGGTGCATGTTTGGCCACCCGGTCTACTTTATGCTTACCCTCCTCTGCCCCTGATGCTAAAGTTTTTACAGAAAGCCAGACGGTTGGGAAGCAGTATAATCCTCATTGCCCCATTCTGGCCTCATCAAGCTTGGTTCCCATATTTATGGTCTCATCTAGTGAATCCCCCATGGATTCTAGTTCCCACCCCGGATCTGATCTCTCACCCATCAGGCCTGTCAACCCCGAATCTGGACAACCTGAAGCTCACAGCTTGGTTGATCCAGTTCCAGTGATAGCTAGGACTCCCGGTATCTCGTCCCTTGTCAAGGCTATTCTAGTAGCCGCTCACAAGCCATCTACTAGAAGAATTTATAATAGCAAATGGAAGCGTTTTTCTATTTGGGTGGAGCATCAGAACTTAGATCCCTTAAAAGCTCCATTGCCAGCAGTACTAGATTTTCTGTCAGGATTATTCGACCAGGGTGCTAACTCTTCTACGGTCAAAGTCCAGTTGGCTGCAATCTCTCATTATCATGTTGGCAGTGATCTCGGCCCTTTGACTTCGTCCAAATTATGTAAGACCTTCCTAAAAGGCACTTTCCTACTAAGACCTCCGGTTAAAGATGCAGTCCCTCCTTGGGATTTAACTCTTGTACTAAAGTCTCTAACAGCTCCTTCCTTTGAGCCTGCAACTTCGGTGGATCTGAAATACTTATCTTGGAAGACAGTTTTTCTTGTTGCCATAACTTCGGCCAGAAGGGTCTCTGAGCTTCAAGCCCTTTGCGCCAAGCTACCGTATTTGATTTTTCACAAAGATAGAGTCTCACTCAGGACCAACCCCTCTTTTCTGCCCAAAATTGCTTCGGAGTCTAATATCAACCAATCTATTCATTTACCAGTCTTCTTTCCAAATTATCAGAACAAAGGTGAATACAAGTTGCACTCTCTAGACGTACATAGGCAACTAAGATTCTATTTGCACAGGACAGCTGATCACAGGAAAGCAGACCAGCTTTTTGTTTCCTTTGCTAAATCCTCTTTGGGAAAACCTGTATCAAAAGTCACATTGTCCAGATGGATTCCCCAATGTATTCTTTTGGCATATGAGAGTTCTGGCCGGCCTGCACCTCAGAGAGTCCGTGCCCATTCTACTCGGTCGATTTCTACCTCTGCTGCTTTTTTATCTAGGGTGTCGTTGGATGACATTTGTTCAGCAGCCACTTGGGCTTCATCTCATACATTTATACACCATTTCAAGTTGGATATTGTTTCCAGAGGGAGAGCATCCTTTGGCTCTGCAGTGCTCCGGAACATCCTTCCATGAGGACCTCCCAAGAATCAGGTAGCTGGGGACTCTGTCCCATAGGTTGATGGACAAATGAAGTTAACTACTTCAGATTAAGAAGTTATGTACTCACCATAACGTTCCATCTGAGTAGATAAACTTCATTTGTCAGCAACCATCCGTCCCCCTAACCTATATGGATGTTCAAAGGACTCCTGCTTTCATGGCGGATTCTCTCTAGGTTAGAGTATGGAGGTGGTTCTTGGTATCGTATGGTTTATGGATAAGCAAACTCGATCTGAGGTCAGGAGGGGATAGCAGGGGATTATGGGTAAGGGGGGGAGCTTGGAGCTCGGATCTTTGCTGTTGGAAGCTGCCGGCTCGGATCTGATATGGATCCGATAACCCATAGGTTGCTGACAAATTAAGTTTATCAGATGGAACATTATGGTGAGTACATAACTTCTTATTTTGTCTTACCATGTGTTTCCAGAAAAGATAGGAAGACTGAAACTTAAACGGCTATCATTATTTAGTGAATTACATTATCACTGATTTCCCACTAAACCACAAATTTTAAGAGGAACAGACTGAAGTATGAGCCAAATATTCTGTGAAAATCTAGACAGATGAGGGCTATGGATTCGACTCCCTGAATCACAAGTGGTGGTATGGTTAGAGAATGCAGGCTGTTGTACCAAAGGCTCAGGGTTTCATTTGGCCAGTCACGGAGTATAATGCCCCCTTTGGACTGTATCTGCCCAGACACATCCAACTGGATTGCCTGCAAAGATATCTTACTGAAAGGATACAAGACCTAAAGAATATGTCCTACATGGGCCTCCTCAAAGCTCTGTCACTATATTCTGTATTTTCCGGACTCCCAAGAGATGACCTAGGTCTGGTATACAGGGTATCCTCTGACTCAAAACTGATGGACCTACTGCACATCAAGAAGTCAAGCTGCATCAGAAATACTTAGTTCAGGGATCCAAACGTCTTCTGCAACATCAACAGAATGGTTTGGAGGGACAGGATTATCTTGTACAGAATACCACTGTTCTGGACCAGACTGCCCATCCACTTAAAACAAAGCTTATTCCTGTCCATATTCAAGTGCAACTTAGATCTATGGGTGGGTGATAAAAATCTACCCCAGGACTGCCCTCTGTACTACTAATGAACAGAGGCAGCTTCTAAATGCTTTATCCCATGAATGGGACCCCTCAAGTTATATATGGTATGATCTTCGTTATTTTCACTAGGGGTGATACACAATTATCGACCATGGGATGGGCAAGGTCAATTTAACACCTAAAGGGATAGATTAATTCAAGCACCAAAAGGGAAAATGGTTAGATGTAAAATATCCCACAAGGAAAGCTAGCCTAATCCGTACCTATGAGTGGTTTACCTCTCTAATTGGCAAGCTTAGCAGATGCTTGGGAAAAAAAAATACGTCTTTCACACATGCTTCCATGCCATACAAAATGCATATTCTGTATGCATACGTGTCTTAAGTAATTTTATGTATTGTGTATTCTGTTGCTGCATGCATGTGCTGCATTTTTAAATACCGTGCGTGTACCTTTTCTTCCTGCTTCAAGTTATAACATTTTGCAGAGATATCACAGCCTGCAATTGTTAGAACATCTGTAATGATATTAGCATAACATTTTGACCTTTTATATGGAGGTAGCAGTGAAAAGAAATGGGTATGTTTATAAGAGATCTTGTATATGACCTTGTATAAACAACGTGGAAACGGTGTGCAGATTTTACTAAGTATACGATAAGACAGCTGAATATGGGTTTAATAAAGTCCAGCATAAGGCATCAACTGGTCTTGGGTATCAATTTTAGCGATTCAGCTTATATTAAAATATTATATTCTATTAGTCACCTTTTACAAGGGTAAATATGTATTTTTTTAAATTATACAAATAAGGCTGTAACACTCCTTTTCTCTTTATAATGCCGTTTTTACTGCATTATAGTTCTTACTGTAGCATACAGCTGTAAAGTCACACAGACAATAGGATCTGCAGGAAAATCAGATAAATTTCAGAGCATCTTTAAAGTAAAAGCTGCATTGCAAACAAATAGTCCAGAGATGGGCTGAACAAGGATATGTTGGAACATTTGTTTCCCCTATTCATGAGGGATAGGGGTACTAAGCAAACTGAGATGAATCTGCAACTACCTATCCATTCGTCCAAATTAGATGTGAAGAAAGTAAGACAAGCACTTTATGTCGAGTGGTAGATTGTCCATAAAAATTGTATGCTGTGTGATTCAAACCCATTTCACCAACATGTGGAAAATAATTTTCTTTCAATGAAATAACGATTTAGTATATTTACTGTAGACATCAGTGGTGGTACAGCGGTAGCGTTGTTGCCTCACAGCAAGAGGTTCTACTGTTGGATTCTCTGGAGTGCCTTCTGTGTGGAGTCTGCATGTCCTCCCCGCGGTCGAGTGGCCTTCGAAAGACATGCGTGAATGAGCGTGCCTTCGCTGAAGGTTGGGCTTCGGGCTGGCAACACAGCACCATAAAAATCTACTGCCAATCATTAGCAGACCAGAGTTCTGCTGTGGCGACCCCTAACCGAGAAAAGCAGAAAAAACAAACAAAACTGTAGACATCAGTAAAAAAAATCTTAACATCTTAAAATCTTAACCTCACAAGACGTCTACAACAACTGGAAAGGCCACAGAAATACCTCACAAAGAGGATTACCGGCCTCAAACAGATGCCGTATGCAGACCGTCTCAAAAAACTCCAGCTTTACTCTGTCGCATATCGCTTACTCAGAGGCGATCTCTGCCTAACATGCAAAGCTATGTCAAACCCAGAGCTGTTGGACATGCTCCACGTAAAGAAATCCCAATCCCTCCGAGCTACATGCTCTAGGGACCAAAAACCTTGTCACCACAATAAACCGAACATGCTGGAGGGATAGATTCCTGCCCCAGAGACTTCCCATACTATGGAACAAACTACCTATCTATATAAAACAAAGCTCCTCATTAGCATTCTTCAAGAAAAATCTTGATGATTGGATGGGAGATAGGAAATTCACCCCTGGGATCACTTCTGTAGCTCTGCTTGACAGGGGCACAGGAAAATAATTTTCGTTGGTGGCAAAAGCCAGATTACCGTTTGGCTAGGCTTATATAGTACCTATCTATGAACCTATGTTCTATTTATTTAAAAAAATAAGTGGAGCACTTGAGATCCTTTGAGCAGGTGTTTGGATAACACTGGACTAGTAAATGTGGAACAGATCTGACAGAATTAGGTCTATTGGAACTCTATGTGAAATGCGAAAATCTTGCTTACCAACTAATTCAGTTAAGAAGCTCACACAGTGATTATATTTATACTTAAAAATAATTTTCTTTCAATGAAATGATATAGTATATTTATTGTAGACATCAGTAAAAAAAGTTTAACACTGAACTGAACATACCTCTTAAACTCTGAGCTTTAAAAAAAATCAGCACTATTTCTTAATCAGAAAGAGGCACACGTTCTTATTCTTCACAGTTATGCTAGACCACGTATATGGCAAGTGATAAACAAACATATGCAAATTTTAAATAGAAAAGTTTAATAAGGTACGTTTCCACAACCAGGTCTGAACTTATGAGGAACTCTGGATTTGAGCAAGGATAAATCTGCATATCTACATCATAGCAGTTGAAAGGCATGACTAATGTACGACAACACTTTTCAAAGAAATTTTTTATCGGAAACTTACCACATAATGAAGTGTAAACTTGAGAGGTACAAGGATCCAAAACCAGGGCATTTCACACTATCATTTCTCGTAAAAAGATGACAAAATAAGATTTGCAATAATGGGCATATACCATGAAAGAACGACCGACGACGCAGAGGAATTCCCCAGTTGTACGCTCAGAGGCATCTAATAAAAGAAAAAATAATTAAAGGTACGTTGAATTTATCAACGTTCCAGCTACAAGAAGCCCATATATCAGTACTTTCAAAGGGGCTTAACTTTATTCCTTCAGGTGGAAATGATTTGGTGTCTGCACTAACTGACTTGAAAAAATTCACCAGAATGTTAAACTTAAAGTTGTTGTTTGGTCAATCATCTGTAGTAGAAAGAGGCTTTAAGCGCCTCAGTACTTTTATACCTATTGCTGTACCAATAGTGAAGGCTTTTCATGATTTGTGTGAAGTACAAATTAGGCAATTGTATGAGAGTAGTAATAAGAGTAAAAGGAATGAGTACAACTTGACACTGGATGAGTTTAAAGCATTTAAAGATCTGTGCTCCTGTAAAGAAATAATAATTAAACAAGCTGATAAGGGAGGGTAGTGGTGCTCATGGAACGTGACAAATACTTAGATACTATGTCCTGTTTGCTGGAGGATACTACTGCTTTTAAACGCATCACTGGCATGGATGTAAAAAAATGTATATCGTATGTTAATATGGTCATCTATGACTTACAGCTGCAGGGTCAGATAGATCTTGATTTATTTAATTATTTAACAGTTCCTTGTCCTGTGACACCCCGCCTATATGGAATACCCAAGATCCATAAGTCAATCATGGATCCACCTATGAGACCCATTGTCTCAGGAGCAGGTTGGGTGACCGAACCCCTGTCAGTTTATTTACATGGTCAGTTACAACCTTTTTTGAATAATTGTGATTCAGTTCTACGTGACACATTTGATTTTTTACAGAAGTTACGAGTAAGCTATGACACTGAGAAGGAACAAATGATGAATAATGAGTATTATTTGGTAACTCTGGACATTGTCTCTCTTTTCACGGTCATACCGAATGATGATGGGATTGACCTTTTGAGAGATGTTTGACTTCATGTCCAAACCCTGATTATGGTAAAATAGAAACGTGGTGTAGCCTTCTAGATGTGGTTTTAAAGAATAATGTTTTCCTCTTTAATGAACTTGCGTACCTTCAGCTCACTGGTGTGGCTATGGGTACTTCCATAGCCAACACCTATGCTAACCTAGTGCTCTACCAGTGGGAAAGTAAGCATATTTTGAGTGATCTAAACCCTTATAGACAACATATTAGATTTTTCCAACGTTTTGTAGACGATTGTTTCCTACTTTGGAAGGGCAGATTGGATATATTGAATATGTTTTTGGACTATTTGAATAGAGCTTCTTCCTTTCTAAAGTTTAAAATGAGCTGTTCCAAGACTGAAATTGTGTTTTGGATGTAGAAGTTATATTTAAGGATGGACATATGAATACTAAGTCACATAGAAAGGATGTGTGTGCTGGTAGATACACCCACTTTCATAGCATGCATGCACCACACATCTTTAAAGGTATTGTGAGGTCCCAGTTAGGAAGGTTGAGTAGGCTTAACACTGATGACTGCTGTTTTGAGTTACAATTAAAGGATATGTTAGCGGATTTTTCTGCTAGTGGATATGATAATGTCCTACTCTCTGTGGAGAAAGATAAGGTGATGCAGGAGAGGAAGACTAAGTTTGCTCCTACCTTCCTATCTGACCCACTGGAGTCAGATGCCTTACCTATGAATAGTGCGAATGTGCGTATGGACGTGACTAGATATGTAACTGCATATAGTCTTACAACACCATCCATAAAGCAAATAATATTTAAGAACTGGTTGATACTAATGGCTTCAAATGAACTAAAGGCCTTATTGGGTGATAGACCTTTATTTGCCTATAGGAACATGAGAACTTTAAAAAATTCATTATGTTATAAGGATTTTTCTACCAACATTGTGAAAACGCTTTCCTCTAAGTATGGTACATGTAAATGCCACAATTGTTCATGCTGTGGAGATATTTTTGACACAGGGAGTGACCTTTTTGTTCATCCAGTAACAGGGAAAACTTTTAAATTTTATGTTTCAGCTACTTGTCACACAACACATATAGTGTATTTGGCTACCTGTGTGTTATGCAAATCTTTTTATGTAGGCAAAACCACTCGTAGGTTGAAAGAGAGGATTACAGAGCATAAGTCTGAAATTAGAAGATGTGTCGAAACAAATGCTTTATATAAGCATATGTTAGATTGTGGACAAGATCGTGTTTTTATATTCAGGGTTATTGACATTGTTTTCCCCTCCCCAAGAGGTGGTGATATAAATAACTTCTTAGAAATTAAAGAATATGAGTGGATTTTAAGGTTTGCTGGTGACCGTTCTCCTGGCTTGAACAGTATGCTGAGCCTTAAACCAATTTTGGTTAAGCTCAGTAGATTGAATTTATAATTATCTATATTGTTTCTACAATATGAATTTTATGTGTAACTTTGATTATTAATCATATTAGCAAGCTGAATTTTAAATTATTTAAATTTTTGTTATGTACTACAGAATCATTGCTATCTGTGTTGTTTTAACTTTGCCTTATTGAGTGATACTTATGGTCATGTGATTTTTGGGCTGCTAACCACATGACTACTTTGGGCCTGCATATACCATGAAGCACATAACCTTACCGCTTTGTTGTAAGAATCGCAAATTTTACAAGGACCAAAGTAACAACCAGAACAACTGAACAGTTTTCATCACCCTTTCTGTCCTGTTGTCACGTGATGAAAAAACACTGATTTTGATGAAAAAACACTGACATATAGAAAGAATGTACTACCCACCACGAGGTACACCCATTAAGAGACTTTTACAGGTTAGGATGGCACAAATCATGCGCTTCTTGCTGCAAACTTTTGTGTTTAAATTCAGTGCATGCGTGCATCCGTGTCGTTACAGGTCTTGCACCTGTAAAAGTGGGGGGGCTCCCCTCCCCCCTTGCTCTGTAGTTCCGGCGTCCATGTCTTTCATCTATCTGCTGCTTTTGAGTGGTTTTACTTTGTTTATTTCATACTTAGCAGTGTCTGTTAGGTCAGCATAGAAGTTATAATTGTGACTAAGGTTTGAGCAGTGTAGGGTACTTTTTTTCAGTTTTCTAACATCGCTGAAGAAGGACTTGTGTCTTTGGCTTCAGTGGTTTATTGAATGTTTTTACAGATGGCTCATATTTTACCCACACAGAACAAAGTATGTCAGCAAAGTAATTCCCAACTTTGTTTCCTTCTTTCAAGAAGGTGCTTAATAAAGTTAACTTTATGTATCATTTCCTTGGAAGACCCTCATAAAAGGTAGGTTTTAGCCAACCTGCCAAAAAGCCGTTTATACATTATTGAGAAATTAGTATGGTAATACTACTAAATTATATAGGAATGTGGATTGCTGACTGCCATGTTTGCTTCTGTTTTTATTTCATATTCCAAGGGATTACAAATTACTTGTTGCCTCCTTTGCACACACAGTTTGTTTCTGCAACCTTCAAACTCCTTAGGACTGCAGGCAGAAAGAATTTGTTACTGCTTAAACACTGAATCAGTGCAAGTTTTGGGGAAGGAGATATGTCCAAAAGTGATGAAAACATAAGGGAAGTCTTAGATCTGCATGAGGAGTACCATATAAAACTACACTTGGCTCTTTTTTTAGTGTTTTCCTAGTCAAAAAGGAGAGAGAGTGAGGAAGATTTAACAGGATTGTAACAGAGTTGAAGTTTATTTTGAGACACTGGTACTAAAGAACAGACAGTGTTTAGTGTTTTGAGATTTGGAGATCATGCTGGAGAGGCTCTGTATGTATTAGCTTTCCTCTTCATTCTTTCTAAGCCAAGGATGACAGTACAGCAGCTTTTACACCAGATGTATCGATGGAAAAAATTGTTAATTTGCAAAGAAAGAGAAACTGCCAGTGGACTGTAGGACAGGTGGCCATGTAACGATTGTTCATGCTTGCTAGCTTTTGATCCTGTCTAGTGTGACTTTGGTGGCTGATTCTCCCCACTGAGGCCTTTTGGAAGACCGTGGTAGAAACTGCAAAATCAGTTTATCTACATTTTTTTTACATTCAGAATTTGAGTGAGATTATGATGTGATTTAGTGCTGCATTTTCTTTATAATTCATGCTGTCTTCTGTTTTAGTGTGGAGTTCCATTTCAAGAAGATGACATTATTACTTTAAATGGAAATAAAGAGGAAGTAGAAGAGCTGTGGAAAAGAATGGAAGAAAGAAAACTTAAAGCAAAACTGGCAAAGGTACTGAAGTACTTTGTATTTTGTAGAAATTTCTAGCCTTGTGCTTATCAGTGGCATGCAGCACACATAATGCCCAGCCATATCTTTAGTATTTCTGGTACTTGGCATTATTCACAAGCTTTCCTGTAATGGATTATTTCAGAGACTGCATTTTCCTCTGTGATGTTTGTTATTTACAGTGTACTTTTGTAGCTAACCTTTCCTGGGTGCCTTACCTGAAGGTAGACAACTGAACTTTGGATGTAACAGTTACCCAGCATTTGAAAAACCACATAACAGTTTTAGCATTCACTGCTAGCATTTGAAAACCACATAACAGTTTTAGCATTCACTGCTAGCTGTTTTAAACTATTGATCAAATGAATGTACTTTGTTGAAAGTGTCACTGAGCGCATGTAGTTAGAATGGCTGTATTATGAGTTAAGTCGGATTTAATGCATGCATGTTTTCATGGTGCTCTGAATCCACCTTTATTTTCCGCTTGTTTGGGACCCCCTCATTCAGATTGCCTATTTTTCCCTCCCAAGTTCTAATTTCAATCCACTTTTGCAAGCTGATTCGAGGAATGAAATGAAACCTTTTATGCAGGTCTCTAGTTTTCTTGTTTTTGTTAGGTAACAAATCAACTTGCCTGAAACATACAAGCAGAAAACAGTTTATGACTAACTGAAGTGTATGGTGTGGCAAGATGCCACGCAACTCATCCAGAGTTGCATAAATTTTAACTCTCGGATGATCTTTCTTGGAGGATCCCCGACTGGGGACATGCTTTCCTCCTAGCCCCACTCATTGAGCGCAGTCTTGACTATCAAAGACCTTATATTCTCAAAGGTTAACTAAGCAGTGGAATACCTTGCCACTAAAAACATTGGATGACTTACCATGGACTTTCACACAGTGGCCACTGGATGTTTGAGTCTTTTGCACACTAAGCAGTAGTGGAACCACATTAAGGACCATCTAAGGAGGGTCCCATTGCATATCAAGTGATACATTCAGAATGTGTCTCATGTTCATTGTCAGGGAACCCTTCTTGGTGGTCTGTAATTAAAAAGAATCCTAGGTAGTATTAACACTCCTTTCCTAAGGCAGGAGACAAAAGATGAATACTCAGACTGAGTGCTGAAGCACCAATGAGGGCTGATTATTGTAATCATGGTCCAAACATAATACTTGGTTGAAACCAACAGCCAGTCAGTCATGACACGTCTTCATTGGTGACATTTCTAAAGCAAGCACTGGAAGCAACCATCCCCCTGGTTGAGTGATATTTGATTATGGAATTTTTCAGTTCACTGTCTCATGAGAAAAATTGATGCAGTTAGCAATCCACTTACAGAAGGTTTGCTTAGCAAATGACAGACCTTCCTTTTTCCTGCAGTAATGGAGATGAACAGCTGTTCCATCTTTCTGAATTCTTGCATTTGCTTCATGTAAAAATCTCTTTCAACTTTAGCTCCCCCTCCACAAAGAAATCATAGGGATGATTGGACTGGTTTAAGGATTGTTCTGTACCACTTTCTGAAGGAATCCTGAGTTGATCCTAAAGAGCACACAGTATTGCGAAAGATCAAATATGTCCCTGTGCATGTGACTGTATGAAACTCTGAGATTTTGCTGTTAAAGGTGATGGCAACCAGAAGTCCAAGTGACAAGCTTTAAACCTTTAGGCTGAAACAGGTGTTGAATCAGCCTGCTTGTCATGGAATTAAAGTCCAAGGAAAGGATAGATTCTTCAAAGGAGTATGTAGATACAGACCCAAGAAGAAGTAAGGCAAGAGTTATGCTGGTGGGTCCATAAGCTATGCTTTCAGACTGAGTGAATAGTAATCTATAGCAAATCATTTGCACGTGTGAGTTTGAATAAAAATAGACACACCAGTTATTTAAAGGTATATACATGTTGTACCACTCTTTCACCCTAGAAACAGTGTGCCATACATGATCCAGTCTGCTGTTCTTCAGGCTTGTACCAAAACTTGAGCACCTTCTGTTGCACCCACAATGCAACTTGCTTCCTCTCTTTTCCATATCTCATTTTTCATGATTTATATCAGATGGCAATCTCTCAGCTCATGTACTATTTGACACTGAAAGTTTATCAGTTGTGGTAGATAAGTATGCTTTTTGTTTATGTTTAAAAATCAGCTACTGTGTGATAGGCAGATTTGTTTGACTTTTACAAGGCAGTTTTGTTGTGCTTCTTTTGTAAATTGTAAGTATTGTCACTTGTTTTTTATTGTTCTTGGAATTTTTCTTCCCGGGCCTCTGCTGAAAATGGACTTCTACTCCAGTCGGACCTCCCCGTTAAACAAATGTTAAATAAATAAAATAACTAATGTTTGTCTACTCTTTGTTTCTTATATAGGTTTAGACAGTGTATTTGCTGTGCTTTCCCCCTCCCACATCTAGACCATTTTCTTTTATAGATTGCAAGTCATCCTCTTCACTTTTCAAACATTTTTATTGTTAATGTGGGGGTTGTGTTTTCAGTCCTGTATTAACCGTTTTCAGTTACTTTAGTGGAAATATTGTTTCCTCTGTTGGTAGGACTCCCATTTCTGTAATTGAGTTAGTTCATTTTCTTTCTTTCTTTTTGTAATTGGCCTCTTCACCCCTCCTTGTCTGTCAGTTATTATCCCTGTTCTGGCCAGTAGGCCCATTCATTCCCTATCATTGGCAAGGTCAACTAGTAAGGGCTTATCAATCGGAAAGCCATCAGGGACAGTTGAAAATGTTTTTTATGCCCAAGCTCCCACACAAACCCAGCAGAGTGCTAAGGAGGGGCATGCCATGGTCTGACATCGGAGGACCATTCCTTCACCTTAACAAGGGGATGTTCCCTCCAAGCAGTTCTACCTCTTCTTCCAAAGCATGAGTGACTGGAAACAATTAATACAGGACTGAAAACACTTAAGTCTCTTCAGTGTGCATCTGAGAGATTGCATTGCCCATTGTGTCCCCAAATGCATGCTACCCTCAGCATCCACCAAGGAGTGGCAAGCCCCCTTCCCTACCTAGCTTTTCTAGTCTTAGGGCCATTAAACAAAATATGGTCACCTGATTCACAGTCAGGATGTCATCTGTCTCTCTCTAATACAGAGCCAAGAAACTGTTGCTTAGTTTTAAAATGGCTAATGCCTCAGTTTTCTGTAAGTCTACTAAATGTGTTTACAAGATCACGACTCAGATTACACATGGTCTTTGTGTCATGTGCCTCAGGGAATGGATTACTTGAATTAAGGTTGTGAAATTTGTAGTAACTTTAGCCATCACATCTTATATTGAGTGCAAAAGTAAACTTATTTTCATGGGTCTTCTGCCCTCAGAAGACAAACAGGAAGAAAACAAAAAGAATGAGAAGAAAGGAAAAGAGAAAAAAAAAAAGGAAGGATCAAGGAGGGGAGGGAGAGGGAACCAGACAGATTTCCTTCACCAAAGTCAGCTTAGACTCTCTTCCCTCCAGGAGATTTCAGCCTCACCAGAGGATCAGTCAAACATCACCTGCAGGAGCCTGCCAGATAGAAGTCTGGTATCTCCTTGCCTTCCTTGCGGAGGATATTTGGAAGCTTCTCCTTGGAGTGTGAGTTATTGTGGTACCTTGAATCCATACTCCCTTCAGTCAGCTCTGTGAGGTTGAATAAGTCAGTGTGGAGTCCTTCTGTTCACTTAGATTGAGACTGAACGATGAAGGGCTTGATTAAGGCCTAAACTGGGCTTTGTGCTCTCTGTATCCCCTTTATAGGGTGGCTAGAGAAAGACCATTACCATTCTTTCTTAAGGTGCTGCTCCAGACCATATTTCAGAGCAGGAAGTGTCAGAGATGGTTGTTTCCTTGCTGTCTGCATTGGTACTTATGGTTCTTCTTCCAGTGACACTGACAAAATTGGTACCAGTGGTTTCAACACTTACCGCTTTGATGCCATGACCGACAAGTAATACAGTTGTCAATGTTGATGGCTCGAACCTGACGTCCGCACCTGTTTAGTGCTTGTTATGGGTTCAGTGGAGGTATGCACATCTTTAATGCTGAAGCCATCCTTGGCACTGGTTGTGACTTCAGCACTGATCATCAACACCACTGACTCGATATTGGCCTCCTGGGGCGGGGTATGTGTAGGTGATGTGGCTGTCACCTTTGATGTCAGTTTTAACTCCAGTCAGTGTGTGTATGGACACAGAAGCAGAGCAAACACACACCGACAGGAGTTTGAACGTGCAGTCAGTGTGTTTTTGGACACAGTACCAGGGCAAACGTGTAGGTTGTGAGTCTCTGAAGAAGCATGTTCTGCTTTGGTTTCACCATATGTCACCTCTCAATTTTGCGACTTTAGTCCTCTGATTCTGGGCCCAGCAAAGATAAGCACCAGACGATTTCTGCAGATCCTGACTCTTTGGGGAAGCATAGTCTTCTAAATGCTCAGACGAGTCCACTCCGAGTGTTCTTAGAAAACGCAGATGCAAGTAAAGACACCTAGGCACTCCACCAGAGCCCTGCATCCCAGATGTGGATTTCAGTAGACTGGAAGCTTCCACACAGTCACCTCTGGAAGATCTAAGTAAGTCCTGGAACTTGTGAGGAAGAGAGAATACTGGACTGTAGATGATACCTTCTCTAAGGAAGAGAATCCTGCAAGAGGATTTTTAGTGCATACATCTTGGGTGGCTCCCCCTGCTGATTACATGATCTGTCTGGTCATGGATAGGGATTGGTGAGGGCCCGACCTGACTGAACTTTTTCCTACAAAATAAGACAAGATCATCTGGCCTGCCATGGGCAGGCCAGCTTGGTATAAGGCTCCACTTTTAGACTTCACTGTGGTGGCGGCTGCCACAGGGGAAGAGACCTCAGAGGAGAGACATTAGCTTCATCCTCTGGATTATGTTTCTCTGTTTGTGGATCACATGGGAAGGTATGCCTTTACACCTGGAATTTTTGCTGCAATAGTAATGAATTACCTCATGTACATGATCAGGTTTCAGCTTGATTTAGCAGGAAAATTGCTCCACAAACTGGAGAAGTTGCCTTAGTGAGCTGCAGTCACAACTTAGAACACAGGTGGTGACTATGGCAAGCATTATGTTGCGCGTGAGGCTAATCTGTAATGCATTAGAAGAATCAGCAAGGGTATGTGGGCAGGCATTACTATGACCAGGCTCAGATTATGCAAGTTTTTGGAAAACTTTACAGCTTGCTAATGCTACCTTTGATGGCGTCTCACTTTTTCGCCCTCAGATAAGAGAAGTTTCTCAAGAACTAGCAAGAGGGGATGACACACTGGCGTTTGGGGTAGAGTCCCCCCCCCAACAGACATGCGCACAACTTTCACTAGAAATCAAAATGTGCCCAAAATGTTATGGTTTTATAAATCCCAACATCCACCCTTTGAGTAATGTGCTGATAAAAAAAAGTCCCATGGTCGCTGAGTCTTCATCAGAAACTGGAGCTGAGAGAGAGAGGCGGACTGCAAACTCATAGTTTTCATGACTCTTCCCCTTAAGTCAGCTACAGCACCTCTTAGGACTTACCTGATTGTCGAACTCTGGAAGTAGTAGGGATATTCATCCACCTACCTGTGTTGGAGGTTGTCATGCAGGGAGATGGATTAGTTAAGTAATTTTCAGAAGCTGTTTAGTTCCTTTCACAATAATTCCCTGGCCAGGTTCATTCCCATTTCCAGAAGTTCCACCCAGCCAAAAGCAGGTAGTGAAGGTGGAGGTCACTCACAAAGGACCTTAAGCCCATTCTCAGTTTAAGTAGTCTAAACCTTTATGTAAGGAAAGCAAAGTTTTGGATGGTCATAGTGAGCTCAGTCCTTCCATTCCTTCAGGACCTCCAGAACACTTACCTACATATACAGATAATCAAGACAAGTTCCTACACTCTCAGGTGAGAGCCAGTCAGTTCTGAGCCCT